>NW_026110864.1:0-63266 GCF_024679095.1 Eriocheir sinensis
GGGGACGCCCTCTGAGTTCGTGACTTGAGCAAGTCGACAGATCCTGCCAGGAGGTACTCAGGATGGGAAGCGGGCTTGCATGGATACTTGCCCGGAGTGACCCCCGAACATGGCGTCGTAAGGTAGGCGAGGCTACGCGGCCCCCAGCGTATGCCCCCATTGGTTGAAAAGAGGCAGCTCAAAGGTAAAATGGATAAAAAAAAAAATATTCCGTTGGCGCTGCTCCTGTGAAAAGTTTAAATAGTAATCGGAAGTGTTAAAATCGGAAAGGTGTTTTGATACTCCCCTTATGAACGCGTTCAAGTCGTAGGCAGGAGGAAACATTAGGAAAGGCTGTTCTAGAGTTTACAAATGAAAGGGATGAAATAAGGAAGATGCTGGTTGACTCTTGCATAAGAGATTTGGATATCATAAGGATATTCAGTCAATGAATGGGGGCGTGCTAAATGCCCGTATAGCCGGAGACGGACAATGAGGGTAATCGGGTCCTCCTCTTTCTTTCTCTCAAACATCCTCCTCATTCTCCTCCTCTTTGCCTCCCCACGATATATATGTTTTACCCACAAAGCATCGCGTCGCAGTCTTCCAACATAAGGCTTGTTCCACGGTCCAACATAACCCCCCCATCCCTAATTTATCGCCTGAACCATCCTCTCTCTCTCTCTCTCTCTCTCTCTCTCTCTCTCTCTCTCTCTCTCTCTCTCTCTCTCTCTCTCTCTCTCTCTTTCTCGTGACCATAGGTAAACCCACAAAATATGTGGGTGTTAGCCCTCGTTGGTGCCTCCTGAGAGAGAGAGAGAGAGAGAGAGAGAGAGAGATAGTTACATAGAAAATCAGACCACACAGACCCCATGGTCCAGACTAGGTGGTCTGTCCTTAAACCTGAGTGAATCTACACTAATCATATGGCTCCAAAACGTTGCTTTTCTACTTTAGTTATTACTAAGTTCAAGGAAGTGACGGTCGAGCTTGTTTTTAAAGGAGTCAGTCGTGTTACACTGGACCACTGACGGTGGGAGCTTATTCCATTCTCGCACTACAACGTTGGTGAAGAAAAATTTGGTGCAGTCTGAATTTACTTGTCTACATTTGAGTTTTATGCCATTGTTCCTCGTTCGCAAAGTGTCACCGATCATAAATAATTTTGTTCTGTCTACATTCGTGGAACCATTAAGTATTTTAAAACATTCGATCAGTTTTCCTCGGAGGCGACGTTTCTCAAGAGAAAACATGTTAAGGGTGGAAAGTCTTTCTTCGTAGGATTTGTTGCGCAAGGAAGGGATCATTTTTGTTGCCCGACGCTGAACACCTTCTAATTTAGTAATGTCCTTTGCATGGTGGGGAGACCAAAACTGTACCGCATATTCCAAGTGGGGTCTGACTAAACTATTGTAGAGCGGAAGTATTACATCTTTATTCTTGATTAAAAAGTTTCTTTTAATGAAGCCCAACATTCTGTTCGCCTTATTTGCTGCATCGATGCATTGATATGAGAATTTGAGGTTTGACGCGATTTTGACCCCCAGGTCCTTAACACATTGAACGCTTGTGAGTTTAACGCCGCGCATTTCGGAATCGAACTTCTTATTTCTTGTTCCAACTTGAAGGACCTGGCACTTGTCTACGTTAAAGGGCATCTCCCATCTATCCGACCAAGCTGAAATTTTGTGCAAATCCTCTTGGAGGTTTTGCCTGTCTTCGTCAGTGAGAATCGAGAAACCAATCTTTGTGTCGTTTGCAAATTTACTAATGCGATTATTGAGTCCAACATCCACATCGTTGATGTAAATAATGAAGAGCACTGGGCCAAGAACCGAGCCCTGAGGGACGCCACTAGTGACCGGCGCCCACTCTGAGTTAAATCCGTCAATCACCACTCTTTGTTGTCTGTTGCTCAACCAATTCGCGATCCATTGGTTTACATGACCGTCAATGCCTATTTGCTTTAATTTATAAAGTAATTTATGATGTGGGACTTTATCAAACGCTCTCTGGAAATCAAGATAGACTACGTCCAATGATTTGGTTACGTCATAAACTGAGAAGAGGTTGTTATAAAAGGTCAATAGGTTTGATAGGCAGGATCTTTTGTTACGGAAGCCATGTTGTGAATCCCCAATTAATGAGTGGCTTTCGAGGTAACTCTCTCTAATTATGCTCTCAAGTAGCTTACCTACAATTGAAGTTAGACCAATGGGTCGGTATTTTTTTGTCTCCTTTCTTAAAGATCGGTGTCACGTTAGCCTTTTTCCAATCCGAAGGGACGATGCCTTGTCGCAAGGACATATTGAATACGTTAGTGAGGGAGGAGAGTATTTCGCTCTTTGTTTCTTTGAGCAGTATAGGATATTCTTTATCGGGTCCGGGACTTTTATTTGTTTTAAGTGACTGGAGAGCTTTAAGGACTTCATCGGTTGTTATTTCAAAAATAGGTAATGCATGCTCGAGATTTACATTAGTACTGGTGTTGGTGGTAGTGGGAGGAAGACTGTTAGTATTAAACACCGAGGAAAAGTAATTGTTTAAGAGGTTTGCAATGTGTTGGCTGTCAGTCACTAGTGCACCGTCGCTGTTTGTTAAAGCTCCAACTCCACTTCTGATCGCCTTTCTGTTGTTTATGTAACTGAAGAAAAATTTCGGATTATTTTTACAGTTGGCTGCAATATTTTCTTCATATCTACGCTTTGCCTGACCTACTAGTCTTTTTACTCGTCGCCTGGCACCATTATAAAGTCTAATGTTTTCGGGCGTGCTTTGTTGTTTCTTTAACCTGTAAGACAATTTTCTCTCCTTGACTGATTGTTTAATTTCGATATTAAACCAAGGTGGGCTTTTATTAGTGTTAATTCACTTCTCGCACAAGGGGACGAATGTGTTCTGCTGAGTGAGTATATGATTTTTAAAGCTGAGCCAGGCTTCCTCTACATTACCGTCATCTGATAGTTGTATTTCTGTTAGTTTTTGTCGGATTTCTACGAAGTTAGCTCTTTTGAAACTGGGCACCTTTACTTTATTTTCAGTCACTGATGATTGAGCTCTAATGTCGACGCGCACTAATTTATGATCGCAAGAACCGAGGTGTTCTCCTACCGTGACACTACTGACTAGGTTAACTTGGGTCGTTATAACAAGGTCGAGTATATTATTTTGTCGAGTTGGCTCAGAAACCATTAGGCCTAGATAATTTTCTTCTAGAAATTCGATCATTTTATGTGACTCGCCTTCTGTACCTGACAGTGTCGCCCAGTCGATATGAGGGAGGTCAAAGTCTCCTAATATCAGTGAGTCGTTGTTATTAAGTGACTGCCTTAAAACGCTGTACATTTCAAGGTCGTCATCGAGTGATTGCCCGGGAGATCTGTAGGTGACAGATATATTTAAATTGACTTTTGCAATGTTTACTCGCACGCACAAATGTTCAACGTTACTGTTTCTTGGTGTTCTGTCAGTGGGTTGCAAATAGCTTTTGACATAATGGGCGACGCCACCGCCTCTACGGTTTACACGATCTTTGTTGAAGAGTCTGTAGCCATCTATGTTGTATTTGGAACTTAAATCAATATTTGTGGTGTCGATAAATGGTTCGGTTATAGCAATTATGTCAAAATTTTCTGTTAGAGCAAGACATCTCAGTTTATCAAATTTGTTTCTTAGGCTGCGCGCATTGAAACTAAGGATTTTTAAGTTATCTAGAGGCTTGGTAATAGAGGTGGTGGTACTTGCGGGATCACGGTTACGGGTTTGTTGCGATGCACGGCGTCTATTTACACGGGCGGGGTGGAGGGACGTGGCTGAGAGTCGTTTTTTGATCGAGAGAGAGAGAGAGAGAATACTTCCCTTTTCCCTTCTACTTACTTCCTTTTTATTGCCGTGTCAAATGAAAACAAACACGTCGAAAATTGACAACGGCAACAGAGGAAAGAAATACTGAAAACAAGCAAAAAAGAAAGTCAATAATAATCACAATCAATCAATAATCAATGTCTGAAAGCATCAGTTTGCCGGCATAACACACTCAACAGCCATCCACCATCAACTCGTCACTGAAGTCCATATATTATTAAAAGTATCGGGCGCCCATTACGACCATTCCCAAGGGCACGGAGAAAGTTGGAAAGTTTCGTTTAGTCGGCGCAACATCTGTGGCCATATGCCGGAGAGAGAGAAGGGGAAGGAATTATAGGAGAAGGGAACAGTTGGAAAGTTTCGTTTAGTCGGCGCAACATCTGTGGCCATATGCCGGAGAGAGACAGAAGGGGAAGGAATTATAGGAAAAGGGAACGGACCCCAGGAGACGGGACACAACCCCCGATTAATACCTGGTACCCATTCACTGCTGGGTGGACAGGGGCGCAGGGTATCGGAAAAGCCGCCCAAATTATTCCACTCCGCCCGGGAATCGAACCCAGGCTCTCTCGGTTGTGAGCCGAGTGTGCTAACCACTGCACCACAAAGCCCCCTGCCACGAAGAAGATTAATCAAGTTTTCAGGGGTGATTTTTCCCGTTCAAGATGCAGAAGTCGTGTAAAACTATCACATTACAAAACAGTCCATGAATATCCCAGCGACTTCTACGAGAGGCTATTCAAACAGGCGAGCTGCGGTGCCGAGACGCTGAACAATAAGAACATGTTTGACGGGCTCCCATTACGACCATTCCCAAGGCCACGGAGAAGATTAACCGGGTTTTCAGGGTGATTTTTCCCGTTCATGATGAAGAAGTCGGGTAAAACTAAGGTATCGGGCTCCCATTACGACCATTCCCAAGGCCACGGAGAAGATTAACCAGGTTTTCAGGGTGATTTTTCCCGTTCATGATGAAGAAGTCGGGTAAAACTAAGGTATCGGGCTCCCATTACGACCATTCCCAAGGCCACGGAGAAGATTAACAAGGTTTTCAGGGTGATTTTTCCCGTTCATGATGAAGAAGTCGGGTAAAACTAAGGTATCGGGCTCCCATTACGACCATTCCCAAGGCCACGGAGAAGATTAACGAGGTTTTCAGAGTGATTTTTCCCGTTCAAGGTGCAGAAATCATGTAAAACTATCACCAGCGTCACAAAACAGCCAACGAACATCCCAGCAACTCCAAGGAGAGGCTTTTCAAACAGGCGAACTGCGGTGCTGATACGCTTAACAATACGGGCGTAAGAGCTTGTTGCCCACCTATCGTCCTTGCCTCATAACAAACCAACAGCCAATCGACAGCAACTTGTTATTAAGAACATGTTGATCATCTCTTCTCTGCCTCACAAAACACTACTGCTCACCTCTCGTCCTTGCCTCATAACACAAAGCAAGCAACCGCCACCAACTCGCATGTTCCTCACCTCTCGTCACCGTAGCGGCCTCCTCGTGCGCATAATATATCCCTTCGAACGTTGCTTCCTTATAACGCATCAACAGCCACTCTCCACCTGCTCACGTCACCGCGAATGTTATATTGCTCACCTCTCGTCCTTGCCTCATAACACACAAAACAGCCGCCTGCAATCACCTCGTCACCGAGAACGTCCTGTTGCTCACCTCCCGTCCCTGAATCGGCCTCCTCGTGCGCAGAAAACCCTTCGTACGACCAACACCCACGGCACACCCTTGGCCATATAAACAGCAGCAGATGAAGCTCACCGGAGGCTCGGTTCTGACGTCACGGCGTACTACCTTGTGATTGGCTGGAAGCCGGAAGGTCAAGCATTGACGGAGGCCCCTCATTGGCCCTCGGGATGGCGGGGCAGACGAGGAACGACAAGCGTGTGGAAATCAATACAAAAAAGTACCGTGAAAACGTTTACTTCAAGGAGTCACAAAGTATTTCTACAGCATTATTTATTTTTTATGCGTTTGTGACAGGAAATTCAACCTTGGATTAATACCCTAGTACGTGGTGAGCCCGTGGACCTAGGATCGAGTCCCACCTAAACGCGCTGATATTTCAAGCCATCGCCGAGTGTCGGAATATTACCCACGTGTTGCCCAGGCCTTCAATCAACCCTAACTTCAGCGACTTCGTCCAATTTGTAAACCGCTCTTCATCATATTCAATAAATCTTTAACAGCTGGAAAAGTTCCGTCGGATTGGAAACTTGCAAATGTCACACCAATTTTCAAAAATAGGGACAAGTCTCATCCAGGAAACTATCGACCAATTAGCCTGACATCGATTGTTTGTAAGTTAATGGAGACTATCATTCGCGACAATATGGTGAAATTCTTCGAAGAAAATAATATAATTAATAATTCGCAACATGGGTTCCGTAGTAAACGTTCGTGTTTGACTAACTTACTTGATTTTTTTCATTATATTTTTGAGGTGTTCGATGAAAGCAGATCAATAGATATCATATATCTGGATTTTCAAAAGGCATTTGATAAGGTCCCCCACCAACGATTGCTCAGCAAACTATTGGCGCACGGCATCTCGGGTAACATTCACAATTGCCTTGCGGACTGGCTCTCTGAGCGGAAAGAGAGAGTAGTTCTAAACGGTGTTACATCTAACTGGCTCGATGTCAGAAGCGGCGTACCTCAAGGATCAGTGCTTGGCCCCATGCTCTTCTTAATTAATGTTAATGATATCGATGATGGGCTCACTTGCAAAGTATCAAAATTTGCTGATGACACAAAAAATTGCTAGTAAAGTAACTGCGACACTCGACGAAGAAGCTTTACAATCAGATATAGATCGACTTGCACGCTGGGCCAATCAATGGCAAATGAAATTAACGTTGACAAATGTAAAGTGTTGCACATCGGAAAAAAAAACAGTCGCGTTCGGTACGTAATGAATGGCCAACAACTTTCTGCAGTAAGTAAAGAAAAGAATCTTGGAATCACTATATCAAGCGATTTAAAGCCCAGTCAGCATTGTTCAGAGGTAGTTAAAACTGCAAACAAATTGGTTGGCTTCATCGGACGAGTCTTTAATAATAAATCGGAAAAAGTAATATTAAAACTGTATAATTCGTTGGTTCGACCCCGTCTAGAGTACTGTGTACAGTTTTGGTCTCCCTACTACATAAAAGACAGAGAAAAGTTGGAACGGGTCCAACGAAGAGTAACAAAGATGATTCCTAGGTTCAGAAATTTGTCATATGAAGAAAGACTTAAAGAAGTAAATTTATTCAGCCTATCAAAACGAAAAATGCGAGGCGATCTAATAGAAGTGTTTAAAATGTTTAAAGGATTCAGTGATATTAATGCGGAAGATTACTTTACAATTGATCGATCAAATAGAACAAGAAGAAATCACAATTTGAAGATAAGTGGTAAAAGATTATCGTCGTACGAAGCTAAACACTTCTTCTTGAATCGAGTTGTTAATGTTTGGAACTCTCTACCCTGTGATGTCGTTGATAGTACAACAGTTACGTCCTTCATGAATAGATTAGACAAGTGTTTTGGATGCAACCAGCAACTAAGATATTACTCATTGTCGTAATAACGTTAAGTTCTTTCGAATACTGGTGTCCTTGTCCGCTTTTATCGCCCGGTTAGTGGTAGCAGTAATGGTAGTTCTTTCCTCTTTCCTACATAATTTCCATGCAGTTTTCCATGCTGCATGGTTCTTTTTCCTTTCCTGCCAGCTTTGGCTGGAGGGATGGGGAGGTGGGGAAGAGCCTTCGCCTTTGCTGTCCTCCACCTTTGATTAGATCAGTGGTTCCCAACCTTTTTTTCAGGTGACCCCAATTATGTTTTTCAAGATAGGACCGCGACCCCAATAATTTAGTTGCATATCTATGTGTTATTAAAACTATATATTACTAGTTGTCGGCTATAAAAGTAAGGAACGACAACTATTATGAGTATGTGTAAGAGAGATACTGTAAGGTTGTGAAAGACAAAAGTAACATAATTGAGTTTTATTAGAACTACAGCATTGTGAATTTTAACCCGTGTGCGTCGGGTGACGGGAATTCCCGCTCGGGCGGAAAGCGTCGGGTGGCGGGAGTTCCCGCCATCCGATGCGCACGGCTTGGCCAAAAATAGCACCTCTTCCCAACATCATATCTATGCCGTGCTGCGACGTAGACACTTCAAATTTATTTAATCGTGGAGAGGAAGGATTGGCGATGAAAAAACAATATAAATTATTATGTTTTCGTTTGAAATTGCCACACGGGGCAAAGATGAAAGACACCTATTTTACAAAATCTATCAGCACCGCCCGCGCGGTGCGAGGACGACAATAGTCCTCTAGCCCGACGCTTATGGGTTAAAGCCTGACATTAATCAAAACAACCACTTCTAAAGTAATATTCTGTCACATTCCTCAAAAAATAAACTAAAAGGAGTACCTGTTTTATGTGAAATGATAAATGAATTTCAATGGGAGCCTTGGGCCTGGATCATGTTGCTAAGTTTCTCTATTCGTGGTTCAGTCTTGGAAAGTGCTACCCTCAAATCATGTTCGGGTTGCAGTCGATTTCTATATCTTGTTTTGATGGCAGTCAGAGCTGCAAATCCCGATTCACATAAATAGGTTGTAGCGAAAGGCAACAACATTTTCACAGCCTCGCATCCAAGGACTGGTTTCTCTTTCTTCACAGCAGTCCAGAACACACCTAGTGTTTGTCGTTCGAAATTAAAACGAAGAGTTTTATCATGTTGCACCTCGATGAGCTCCTCTTGCAGATTTTGGATAGAAGACTCTTCTTCTGAAAGGTCCTCGGCTTGGACATCGAAGGGTCTGCACAACCATTTGTACTTCTCATGCAACTCTCCATCCGGAATATACTTGTCAAACTCCTCAATCAATTTCTCAAGGTGCCCCAAAATGACACTTTGTACGTCCAGAAGTGAGGCGTCTTCTTCATCTTCCAGAAAAAGGTTCATAAGTGGAAAGGACGCAGTTTTCCCCAGTTCGATCTTTCCCTTCCACAACCTCAGCTTTGCTTTAAAAGCCTTGAGCTTTTGTGACACAGAGATAAGAGTTTCATCTTTTCCTTGCATAGACACATTTAACGAATTCAACTCCGAAAATATGTCTGTCAGATATGCCAGTTTAAGCAACCACCTTGGTTCTGTAAGCCTTGCTGCCAATGCATGTTTCTTCTCGTGTAAGAAGATTTCAACCTCTGCACGCATGTCAAGCAGCCTCTGGAGCACTTTCCCTCGGGACAGCCACCTGACAGAAGAGTAGTAAAGCAGGTGTTCATATTCTGATCCCATATCAGAGCACATCTGACTAAACAGCCTTGAATTCAAGGCTGATGATTTAACAAAATTCACTATTTGAATCACATCTTCTATAACAGTGTTAAGCTCAAGTGACATTTTCCGAGAGGCAAGGTTTTCCCGGTGGAGCAGACAATGAGTCACTATCACTGTGGGGTTGACTTGTTTTACTCTGGCAGTGAAACCCTGACGTGCCCCTAGCATTGCAGGTGCTCCATCTGAGCACACACTGTAGCACTGATCCCATTTAAGTCCCTCTTCTTTGATGAAGTTATCAACCAGCTTGAACAGATCTTCACCTGTTGTTGTCGTCTCCAGTCGTTTACAGAACAGGAAGTTCTCTTCAATGTCACTCTTCCCTTGGTATCTTACATACACCAAGAGCTGAGCATCGTCACTGACGTCAGTAGACTCATCCAACTGCAAGCTGAATTTCCCACTCTCCTTGATGGCAGCCACTACCTGTTCTTTGATGTCTCCTGACATCTCTTGAATTCGTCGGTTGATTGTGTTATCTGACAGTGGAATAGTTTGAATTTTTTTCACTGCAGCATCTCCGAGGATAGTACTCACCATATCAAGGGCTGCTGGCTTTACTAATTTTTCCCCAATTGTGTGTGGCTGCATACACTTTGCAATTCTTTTTGCAACGAGATATGATGCAAGTGTGGCTTGTTGAACAGAATACACTCCTGTGTGCCTAGGGTTGTCTAACCGCTGACGCTTCAGTTGTTCTTCTTTTCTCTTGAAATACTCAAGATCTTTCCCTGCCAGAGCTGGGTGTTTTCCCTGGAGATGGCGCTTAAGCTTATTTTCTTTAAGCGACTCGTGGCTGAGCACTTCCCCACATACAACACACTGAGGTTTTTCGGTACCATGATCGATGAGACACGTAAATCCAGTGCCAAGGAATTCTTCTTTGTACACCCGCTTTCTGGACATCACTGAAGAATCTGAAATCAAATTCATAATTGTTCAGTTACAGTTCAAACAAAACATTTTGTTTGGTTGTCATACGCAGGTATGGGGGAGAATAAACAAATAAATATGGGTTTTCGAAGGCTCAGCTGTTATGAACACTGTAAATAGCCTATCATCCACTGACATACTGTGGTGCAATATCTTGTCGGCAAGGGAAACACACAATTTTAATTGTCGGCACACGCACCACTTTTCATGAGCATTTAAGAATTTTATAGAATCAAAGACTGAGTACAACCTATTCAGCACATTCCATATCAGTAAACAGGTACAATAAAGTACATCAACTTACCGATATACGACGAACAATGTGCAGACAGTGTTTCCAGTGCGACAGTACAGCTGGAGTGGAGTACCAGCAGTAGCAGCGGCTTGGTGGTGGACAAGGACGGTAATGCTGTTCGCGTACCAAACGCGTATGGCACAGTTCAGGGTTGCCAGCATTACAATTCAGTGTCCTATATTTATATATAAATGGAAATATACACAAATAGAAAAATAAAGATCCACAATTGCGTTTGTATATTTTTCTTTACTAATCTTTACTAAGAGATCAACTAAATGGCTTAGATTTTTTTATTATAATACGTTGTCTGGCTGTAGCCTCCAGTAGCTATAGACAAGTTTGATACAGCATTGGCAGTCAGGACTACTACATTTGAATAATTATATAATACACAAGCAAAAATTCGCAACTATCCCTCAACTAATATGTGATTGTATATCCTAGAATTGAAAATTGACTGTTTTAAGTTCGAGGACTTGGCGACCCCAGGAAAAACGCTTGGCGACCCCATTTGGGGTCGCGACCCCAGGGTTGGGAACCACTGGATTAGATAGTTAGTGTAGCTTGTCACAAACAGCCTCGTAAGGACCAGCAGGTCTGCTGTTGTTTGTCCTTCCTTTGTGTTCCTTTGAGAGGAGCACCGGGGGGCAGCATGGGCCAAGCAAGTCATACATCACGGCAGCCACTATAAAAAAAAAAAAATTGCCTGCGCCGCTAACGGGCTGGGGTCGAGCAAGAGGCCCCTCAAGAGAGCTTGCAGGCGCTATTGGCAGCATGTAAAAAAAATTGTTAAGTTTGCTTGATATAACGTTGCTGTCTGACTTACGTCACTTACTGAGAGTTTTGAATGTTTACTGTTGACTCATCAGTCTAGCTGTTGGTTAATGATAAATTTGGTGCCATTATTAAACTTTGCATTTTGTTTTCATAAAATATTTCGTAAATTTAACTTAGTGTGTTACTGGACCATGCTTCCCCGGCCCCGCTGCCCAGGCCGTGTGTTCCCTCGGGCGGGTCATAGGGCGTGTCCTCGAGCAGCAGGCCCCACCCGTAGAAAAGTGCCCGGGTGAGCTTCATCGGGTGCTTCTCCACGCCAGTTTGTACGATCCTGAGCAAGGCCCAGAGTGTTAGGCTCCACACCATGACGCCGGCCACCATGGAGACCCAGACAGTACCTGAGGAAGAAATGACGCATGGCACCAACGCTTGACTGAACACACACACACACACACACACACACACACACACACACCCCAAGCGTCTCAACCAGCCCAGACACAGACACATCCTCCCACCCACAGTGAACCGCCCTCAGCACTCAGTGAGACATCACAACATTATTGCCCCGATACGGGCACGGACTGACCGCTACAAGAACAGCGCCGTGCCCGTGATGGTCAAGTATATCAACAATGCAAATTAAGAGCAGCACTATTTGTATGTTTTGTAAATATTTTTCATTAGCACTTATTGTTGTTGTGATTATTATTGTTATTATTATTATGAATATTATTATGACTATGATTATTATTATTATTATTATTATTATTATTATTATTATTATTATTATTATCATTATTATTATTATCTTTACTCTGATTATTGCTATTATTGTTATTTCTATTTTCCTTTTTAGTTTCAGTCATAATACTTTGATCATTTGTCTGATTCATTTTATTTCATCTTCCATTGATGTATATTTTCAGCTCTAGGGCTGCCTGGTACTTCATGAAATAAACCGTTTATTATTATTATTATTATTATTATTATTATTATTACACACACACACACACACACACACACACACACACACACACACACACACACACACACACACACACACACACACACACACACACACAAACTTTAGGAAAGCAAAGTGAACTTTAACATTGCATTGAGACAATATTTTCAAAAATAAAATACTATACTTAATTATTCCAGTCGTACTGCTTCATATACGAATAACTGTGTGTCTACTTCAATATTTGCCGAGCAGTGTGAAATAGCCCTTCAGTTTTGGCAGGAACCGGAGCTGCTTTCGACGAGTCCTAATAATGAAAGGTTTCACGTGGCCACTTGAAACACTTTTTTATATACTCAAGGGAAGAGGAGTACGGCCGCCGTAGCTTTAAATTGCACCGACGGTCTTGCTTAGGCTGTGCACGTGTTGTGTGTAAGAGTAACATAATTATCATAAGAAGATTTCAAGATGATCGGACAAAAAAATATTTTACAAAAAATGACGCTGGCTATTTGTCCTCAGCAAGTTCCTTCTTACCCGCACATCGATACTTTTCTATCATCCTAACAAGCTTATGTGATTTGAACTGATTTCCTTTTCAATATGTTTTCATTTATCATTTGAATGTTTTTACATAGCATGGAAAAAACATGACGTTTAAAAAAAATCTAATCACATATATTTCTCCTTTAAAATTTGAACTTATAAAAGTTTTATTGATTTCATGCAAACCTGACAACACCGTTAGCCAGACCGATGTATTTATCTGACAATGTATGAGAGAGAGAGAGAGAGAGAGAGAGAGAGAGAGAATGTTATAGAGTAGGTAGGAAGACACCTACCGAACGGGCGCAAGCCACTCCCGGTGAGGTATATATGGGAGGTAAGAAGGGAGCTGAAGCCCTCCAAAGACCCTTCCCATGTCCTCACTAACCGTTTCCCTATTGTCTCACCAACACCGGAGAGTAGTTCAGCATGCTCTCTAAAGACAGATCCTCTCTTTATCCACACCACACTACATTCACACAACATATACACCTTTTCCCAAAATTCAAATTTCAAAATGACGCACCTACACCAAGCCTCGGAGTCCCCGCCTGGGGGGGGGGACCACAAATTCCCCCAGAGAGGACTCCCCTTCTGGCTGCCGACCCGAGAGGTGTCTTGATAACTCCTCGAACCTCTTTCTTCTCAATTTCTGCAACATTCCCGGTCTTCGTTCTAATTTTCTTTCAGTGGAACATCATCTCTCCTCCTCTAAACCTCACCTTCTCTTCCTTACTGAAACACAGGTTTCTGAGGCTACTGACAGCAATCTCTACTCTGTTCCCTCCTACTATCTCTATCCTAAATTTCAATCCAAAGCTGGATGTTGCGCCTACGTGCGCAACGACATCACTTGCTCTCGTGCCCACAACCTTGACTCTTCTGAATTTTCTACCATCTGGCTAAGACTTCATTGTCATTCTATTACTAAATACATCTGTGCTGTTTATCTCACTTAACTCTACTAACTTTGTAAAATTCTTTGACTATTTGAATTCTAAAGTGGAGCACATCTTGACCCACTCTCTCTTCGCTGAAATCTCCATCCTAGGAGATTTCAATGTTCACCACCAGCTTTGGCTTTCATCCTCTTTCACTGACCATCCTGGTGAACAAGCCTACAACTTTGCTATCCTCAACGACCTAGAGCAGTTGGTCCAGCACCCTACACGTATTCCCGACCGTCTTGGAGATCGGCCCAACATTCTAGACCTCTTCCTTACCTCAAACCCTTCTGCTTATTCTGTCAAACTGTTCTCTCCGTTGGGCTCCTCCGATCACAATCTTATTTCTGCATCCTGTCCTATCGCTCCTGTACACCCTCTGGACCCACCGAAGAGGCGATGCTTCTGGCATTTTGCTTCAGCTCGGTGGGACGACCTGAGGATGCCGTGGAATGATTATTGCTTCCAGGATAGAGACCCTCTGTGTGCTCAGGGCATCACAGAGGTGATTGTCTCTGGAATGGAGGCATACATTCCTCGTTCTTTCTCTACTCCTCACGCTAAAAAGCCTTGGTTTAATCACGCTTGTTCTCGTGCTGTCAATGATAGAGAGGTAGCTCACAAAAGGTACCAGAGCCTTCAAACTAATGCTAATTATGAACTTTACATTTCTGCCCGAAATCGTGCCAAATCTATTCTCCGACTAACCAAAATTCTTTCATTAATAGAAAATGCCAAAACCTTGCTTTCTCTAACTCTTCCCGTGACCTCTGTCATCTAGCCAAAAATATCTCCTCCAACTTCACTTCTTCATCTTTCCCTCCACTCCTCACTCCTGACGGCAACACTGCCGTCTCATCTATCTCTAAGGCTGAACTCTTCTCTCAAACATTTTCTAAAAACTCCACTCTGGACGATTCTGGGCATATTCCTCCTACTCATCCCCCCTCTGACTCCTTTATGCCTGTTATAAAGATTCTTCAAAATGATGTTTTCTATGCCCTCTCTGGCCTCAATCCTCAGAAGGCTTATGGACCTGATGGAGTGCCTCCTATTGTCCTTAAAAACTGTGCCTCCGTGCTGTCACCCTGCCTGGTCAAACTCTTTCGCCTCTGCCTGTCAACATCTACCTTTCCTTCTTGCTGGAAGTATGCCTTCATACAGTCTGTGCCTAAGAAGGGTGACCGCTCCAATCCCTCAAACTACCGTCCTATAGCTTTACTTTCTTGTCTATCTAAAGCTTTTGAATCAATCCTTAACCGGAAGATTCAAAAGCACCTTTGCACTTCTGACCTTCTATCTGATCGCCAGTATGGGTTCCGCAAGGGGCGTTCTACTGGTGATCTCCTTGCCTTCTTAACTGACTCTTGGTCATCCTCTCTTAGCCGTTTCGGTGAAACCTTTGCTATTGCGCTGGACATATCAAAAGCTTTTGATAGGGTCTGGCACAAATCTTTGCTTTCCAAACTACCCTCCTACGGTTTCTATCCTCTCTGTACCTTTATCTCCAGTTTCCTTTCTGACCGTTCTATTTCTGCTGTGGTAGACGGTCACTGTTCTTCCCCTAAACCTATTAACAGTGGTGTCCCACAGGGTTCTGTCCTATCTCCCACTCTCTTTCTGTTGTTCATTGATGATCTTCTTTCCAAAACGAACTGTCCTATCCATTCCTACGCCGATGATTCCACTCTGCATTACTCAACTTCTTTTAATAGAAGACCCACCCTACAGGAACTTAACGACTCAAGGCTGGAGGCTGCAGAACGCTTAGCCTCAGACCTTACTATTATTTCCGATTGGGGCAAGAGGAACCTGGTGTCCTTCAACTCCTCAAAAACACAGTTTCTCCACCTATCCACTCGACACAATCTTCCAAACAACTATCCCCTATTCTTTGACAACACCCAGCTATCACCTTCCTCAACACTAAACATCCTCGGTCTATCCTTAACTCAAAATCTCAACTGGAAACTTCATATCTCATCTCTTACTAAATCAGCTTCCTCGAGGCTGGGCGTTCTGTACCGTCTCTCCGCCAGTTCTTCTCCCCTGCACAGTTGCTGTCCATACACAGGGGCATTGTTCGCCCTCGTATGGAGTATGCATCTCATGTGTGGGGGGGCTCCACTCACACAGCTCTTCTGGACAGAGTGGAGGCTAAGGCTCTTCGTCTCATCAGCTCTCCTCCTCATACTGATAGTCTTCTACCTCTTAAATTCCGCCGCAATGTTGCATCTCTTTCTATCTTCTATCGATATTTCCCGCTGACTGCACTCGACTTTCTAACTGCATGCTCCCTCCGCAGCCCCGCTGCACTCGACTTTCTACTCATGCTCATCGCTATACTGTCCAAACCCCTTATGCAAGAGTTAACCAGCATCTTCACTCTTTCATCCCTCACGCTGGTAAACTCTGGAACAATCTTCCTTCATCTGTATTTCCTCCTGCCTACGACTTGAACTCTTTCAAGAGGAGGGTATCAGGACATCTCTCCTCCCGTATTTGATCTTGTTATCGACCACCTCTTTTGTTTCTTTTTTAGGAGCAGCGAGTAGCGGGCTTTTTTTTATTATTGTTTTCTTTTTTTGTGTGCCCTTGAGCTGCCTCCTGTGTTGTGAAAAAAAAAAAAAAAAATCCTCTCTTTGCCGTTACGGTGAAATTTTCTCTGTTGAGCTAGACATATCGAAAGCCTTCGATAGAGTCTGGCACAAGTCTTTGCTTTTTAAACTGCCCTGTTTCGGATTCTATCCCTCTCTTTGTTCCTTTATCTCCAGTTTCCTTTTCGGCCGTTCTATCTCTGCTGTGGTAGACGGTCACTGTTCTTCCCTAAACCTATCAACAGTGGTGTCCTGCAGGGCTCTGTCCTATCACCCACTCTCTTCCTGTTATTCTTCAATGATCTTCTTTCCTTAACAAACTGTCCTGTCCACTCATACGCCGACGATTCCAATCTGCATTATTCAACTTCTTTCAATAGAAGACCATCCCAACAGGAAGTACATGACTCCAGACTGGAGGCTGCAGAACGCTTAAGGGTGATGGACATGATGATTGCTATCATTTCCGGTGTTTTTTTTTTCACCTATCAAGTCGACACAATCTTCCAAACACCTATCCCCTATTCTTCGACAACACTCAGCTGTCACCATCTTCAACGCTAGATATCCTCGGTCTATCCTTAACTCAGAATCTGAACTGGAAACTTCACATCTCTTCTCTCACTAAATCAGCTTCCTCGAGGTTGGGCGTTCTGTATCGTCTCCGCCAGTTCTTCTCCCCCGCACAGTTGCTATCCATATACAGGGGCCTTGTCCGCCCTTGTATGGAGTATGCATCTCACGTGTGGGGGGGCTCCACTCACACAGCTCTTCTGGACAGAGTGGAGTCTAAGGCCTTCGTCTCATCAGCTCTCCTCTTCTGACTGATAATCTTCTACCTCTTAATTTCCGTCGCGATTGTGCCTGCCTCTCTTTCTATCTTCTATCGATATTTTCACGCTGACTGCTCCTCTGAACTTGCTAAATGTATGCCTCCCCCACTCCCGCGGCCTCGCCTCACACGGCTTTCTAATCAACTGATCCCTATACTGTCCAAACCCCTTATGCAAAAGTTAACCAGCATCTTCACTCTTTCATCCCTCACGCTGGTAAACTCTGGAACAATCTTCCTTTAACTGTATTTCCTCCTGCCTACGACTTGAACTCTTTCAAGAGGAGGGTATCTGGACACCTCTCCTCCCGAAATTGACTTCTCTTTTTGGACACTCCTCTGTACTCTATTCAGGAGCAGTAAGTAGCGGTTGTTTTTTTTCATTATTGTTTTTTTATCCGCCTTGAACTGTCTCCTTTTCTGTAAAAAAAAAAAAAAGTTTCTTCGAGTATGTATGGGTGTGCGTACGTGTGCATGCGTCTACTGCTACCTGTATACTGTTATACATTCATCAATTTTATTTGAAGCACGATGACTTTTTTTCAGGTTACGAGTCTGTATGCAGCCTTCCCCTTAGACAGTTTGTCATGGACGCCTATAACAAATAAAAGCTGATTTGGTTTAAAGCGTATTTCTATACATCCTTTTTGTTGTGTATATGCTGCGATTGGCTGACTGCCGGTACATAACAACTGTTCCACCATCGTTGCTTACTGCTAACCATAATATGGAGATATGCTGTGGGAAAAACAAGTTCCTTAATATGATGAACCTAACCACTGGAATCGTGTTTAATAAGGCAAACACAACATACAAATAGAGCAACATAAGCCTAGGTTAATTAATGGTAATCCATCTATATATTACATAGGTGCCGTGCATATACCACTGTAAACCACACGGAACACATATAATAATAATAATAACAATAACAACAACGAATAGCATAAATCCGCATTGTTTACGTGTTTCGCATCGTTTACGGACGCATTGTTTACGTATTTCGCATCGTTTACGGTCGCATTGTTTACGTTTTTCACATCGTTTAAGGGCGTATTGTTTACGTTTTTCGCATCGTTTACGGGCGCATTGTTTACGTTTTTCGCATCGTTTACGGTCGCATTGTTTACGTTTTTCGCATCGTTTACGGGCGCATTGTTTACGTTTTTCGCATCGTTTACGGGCGCATTGTTTACGTTTTTCGCATCGTTTACGGGCGCATTGTTTACGTGTTTCGCATCGTTTACGGGCGCATTGTTTACGTGTTTCGCATCGTTTACGGGCGCATTGTTCACGGGCGTCTAAGTAACGGAAGTCTCGGGACGAGGGGGCAGTGGAGGAGGCCCCTTCCGCGAAGGTGTCGCCGGCCTGCTCCTCGACTGGACCGGGGCCGGCAGCCTCCTCCTCTTCGTACCCCGCGCGTTTTGTGTGCCAGTCAGTGTGTTTTTAATGGACTCAGTCTTGTGTTTGTGTGTGCCAGTCAGTGTGTTTTGAGGGACTCAGTCTTGTCTTTTTTTTTTTTTTACAACAGAGGAGGCAACTCAAGGGCACACACACAAAAAAAAACAAAAATAAAAAAAAGCCCGCTACTCGCTGCTCCTAAAAAAGAAACAAAAGAGGTGGCCGAAAACAAGATCAAATACGGGAGGAGAGATGTCCTGATACCCTCCTCTTGAAAGAGTTCAAGTCGTAGGCAGGAGGAAATACAGATGAAGGAAGATTGTTCCAGAGTTTACCAGCGTGAGGGATGAAAGAGTGAAGATGCTGGTTAACTCTTGCATAAGGGGTTTGGACAGTATAGGGATGAGCATGAGTAGAAAGTCGAGTGCAGCGGAGCCAGGGAGGGGAGGCATGCAGTTAGCAAGTTCAGAAAAGAAGGCATGTGACAAAGTTCAACATTCAAGTCTGATTTTGAAACTAGAAAATAAAGGAGGATTGAGAGGGAAAATGAAGAGCTGGATGGAAAGCTACTTAAGAGGAAGAGAGATGAGAACCATGGTTAAGGACACTAGATCGGAATGGAGAACGGTGAAAAGTGGAGTGCCCCAGGGGTCGGTTTTAGCACCAGTACTCTTCCTAGTCTATATTAATGATATGCCAGAGGGAGTAAACAGCTACATGAGCCTGTTTGCAGATGATGCTAAACTGCAAAGACATATAAGAAACAGTGAAGACTGCAAGGAGCTGCAAGAAGACCTAAACAAGATTTGGAAATGGAGTCAGAAATGGGATATGAAATTCAACGTGAAGAAATGTCATATTATGGAAATGGGAAAAAGTGTAGAAAGACCAAAATGGACATATAAAATGGGAGATGGTGAAACATTAAAGAAAGTAAATGAAGAGAGAGACCTGGGAGTAATAATGCAAGATTATATGCAACCAGAAAGTCATATAAATCGGATCTTCGGTGATACATATAACATGGTGAGAAATATAGGTATAGCATTCCACTACATGGACAAAGAATTGATGAAAAAAATAATTACTACTATGATCAGACCTAAACTAGAATACGCGGAAACACAAAAAAACTAGAAAGAATACAGAGGATGGCAACAACAATGGTACCAGAACAGGAGGGACTGACATATGAAGAGAGACTAAAGGCAATGGAACTACCTTCACTAGAACAAAGAAGAGAAAGAGGAGACCTAATACAAATATATAGGCTATTGAGTAAAATGGAAGAAGTGGATAACGAGAATTGCTACTAAGAGAGGAACCTTCCAGCAGGAACATAGTAAAAAGTTGAGGAAGGGAAGATGCTCAAGAGACATAAAGAAATATAGCTTCCCATAAAGAAAAATAGAGGTTTGGAACAGACTAAGTGAAGAAATAGTATCGGCGAAGAGTGTGCAGAGCTTCAAGGAAAAGTTGGATAATTATAGATACGGAGACGGGACCACACGAGCGTAAGCCCAGGCCCTGTAAAATTACAACTAGGTAAATACACACACACTGACCGAGGTCAGACGTGGGGCGCAGCGCGCCGAAAGGAGAAGCCAGGGCCCAGCCTGTTGGCCTCCCCCCCTTCCCCTTCCCCTACTTCCCCCTCTCCCATTTCATTAAAATCCCAACTCCGTAAGAAACTTTTGTGCCATCAAGCTCTATCGCGGTGACAGACAGTGAGAGCAGTGCGTTTGTGGTGCCGTTAAGACACTGAAGAGGAAATGGCCAGTGTGACGGCGCCGCGGCCTTACCATCCGGCCAACTCCCCAGGTCCTCCCAGGTACACCAGCCCGATCATCATCCGGCTCGGTTAAGTCGGTTCAGGTGCAGTGCAGTGTTGAGGCCCGTCACTCAGGTGGAGGCATGGGTGAGGCAACCAGCACTCCCCTCAACATAAAAGGCTGTGCAGACCCGGTGCGTGACGACAGACGTTCCCACGCCTGCTCTCTCGCTTGTCATCCTCTTCCCTTCTTGTCTCGCCGGCTGGATGCAGATTAGATCAACGCTAAGCCCATAAGCTGAGTGACGGTCGAAACCGCCTCTACCTGCACCCTGCCCCCCATCAGCCGCGACCTGACCCTTTCTGACCGGGGGTGACCTGGAGCTTAACACCTGACACACCACCCAGAAGACTGCCGCACAAACACACTGCATTCCAACACCGCACCTCCTCCCCCCAGCCCTAAACATTTTCATCACAACTTTCCCAGTGTTAACCACAGACCCCGATACCTCTTTCATACTGTACTTTTCCCCTTTTTATTGTACTTCAATATTATATATGTAACGTGTATATTTTCAGCTTAACAGCTGCTATCTCTTAATAAACCGATTATTATTATTATTATTATTATTATTATACACACACACGCGCAAGAGCTCCAGCCATTAGATATGTGTAGCTCCATGCACAGCTACAGAACGAGCACACAGCCGTGCACAGCCTACACAGCGCACCTAACATAACACCTTGTCTTCACACACATCAAAAGCGCCTGAAGACACTGAAAGACGCTGTGCCTAAACCCCCCAAAATATTTAGGAGGCACATAATCTCAGAACATCAACTCCAGGCATTAGTTGCAGGGCCGAGGTGTCCAGTATGAGGCGTAGAGGCAACGCTTGTGTCATATCTGCAGTCCTCAAGCTGGACGCAAGCTTTAGCGTGACACCACCCAGACTCCTCCGGTTACAAAGGACAAGTTCACAGAGTTCTATTTGGTGCAAGTGTAGCTTAGCTGTGTGGGGCGTGCAGCAAGGTGCAGGATTCCTGGGCCAAAACTTCAGCGCAGGCACGCAGCACTGCACCTTTCTGCACCAGTAGATATTGAAGTGAATCTCTAAGAATAATGGAGACGTGGCCATTGAGGTCAGCTTGGATGCCACGAGGCCACGGGTCTTGTGTGCTTCGTGACAGGAGCTTACACCAGGACCATCATAAGAGTATTTCTGCCATGATAATCGTCATGGAAAGTCTGGTGCCACGGAGAAGGAGGGCGCTGTGGTTTCACCAAAGAAGAGTGTGTCAGTCACATATGCAGTGTCCTAGGCAGTGCTGACAGATGATGGGACTGACTGTCTGTCATAATGCCACGGGAAGGCAATTTCTGGCGACTGTGGCACCACATGCCAGGCTGAAAAGGATATATATATCTATATATATATATATATATATATATATATATATATATATATATATATATATATACATATATATAAATATATATAAATATATATATATATATATATATATATATATATATATATATATATATATATATATATATATATATATATATATATATATATATATATATATATATATATATATATATATATATATATATATATATATATATATATATATATATATATATATATATATATATATATATATCAATCATCAGAACTCTTATGGACCTGATGTAGTGCCTCTTAGTGACCTTAAAAACTGTGCCTCCGTGCTGTCACCCTGCCTGGTCAAACTCTTTCGCCTCTGCCTGTCAACATCTACCTTTCCTTCTTGCTGGAAGTATGCCTTCATACAGCCTGTGCCTAAGAAGGGTGACCGCTCCAATCCCTCAAACTACCGTCCTATAGCTTTACTTTCTTGTCTATCTAAAGCTTTTGAATCAATCCTTAACCGGAAGATTCAAGCACCTTTCCACTTCTGACCTTCTATCTGATCGCCAGTATGGGTTCCGCAAGGGGCGTTCTACTGGTGATCTCCTAGCCTTCTTAACCGACTCTTGGTCATCCTCTCTTAGCCGTTTCGGTGAAACTTTTGCTATTGCGCTGGACATATCAAAAGCTTTTGATAGGGTCTGGCACAAATCTTTGCTTTCTAAACTACCCTCCTACGGTTTCTATCCTTCTCTCTGTACCTTTATCTCCAGTTTCCTTTCTGACCGTTCTATTTCTGCCGTGGTAGACGGTCACTGTTCTTCCCTAAATCTATTAACAGTGGTGTCCCACAGGGTTCTGTCCTATCTCCCACTCTTTTTCTGTTGTTCATTGATGATCTTCTTTCCAAAACGAACTGTCCTATCCATTCCTACGCCGATGATTCCACTCTGCATTACTCAACTTCTTTTTAATAGAAGACCCACCCTTCAGGAACTTAACGACTCAAGGCTGGAGGCTGCAGAACGCTTAGCCTCAGACCTTACTATTATTTCCGATTGGGGCAAGAAGAACCTGGTGTCCTTCAACGCCTCAAAAACACAGTTTCTCCACCTATCCACTCGACACAATCTTCCAAACAACTATCCCCTATTCTTTGACAACACCCAGCTATCACCTTCCTCAACACTAAACATCCTCGGTCTATCCTTAACTCAAAATCTCAACTGGAAACTTCATATCTCATCTCTTACTAAATCAGCTTCCTCGAGGCTGGGCGTTCTGTACCGTCTCCGCCAGTTCTTCTCCCCTGCACAGTTGCTGTCCATATACAGGGGCCTTGTCCGCCCTCGTATGGAGTATGCATCTCATGTGGGGGGGGGCCTCCACTCACACAGCTCTTCTGGACAGAGTGGAGGCTAAGGCTCTTCGTCTCATCAGCTCTCCTCCTCATATTGATAGTCTTCTACCTCTTAAATTCCGCCGCAATGTTGCCTCTCTTTTTATCTTCTATCGATATTTCCACGCTGACTGCTCTTCTGAACTTGCTAACTGCATGCCTCCCCCTCCCGCGGCCCAGCTGCACTCGACTTTCTACTCATCCTCATCCCTATACTGTCCAAACCCTTATGCAAGAGTTAACCAGCATATTCACACTTTCATCCCCACCGCTGGTAAACTCTGGACCAATCTTCCTTCCTCTGTATTTCCTCCTGCCTATGACTTGAACTCTTTCAAGAGGAGTGTGTCAGGACACCTCTCCTCCTGTATTTGATCTTCCTTTCGGCCACCTTTTTGTTTTACTTTAGAGCAGCAGTAGCAGGCTTTTTTTTTATTATTGTTTTCTTTTTTTGTTGCCCTTGAGCTGCCTCCGTTGTTGTATAAAAAAAAAAATATATATATATATATATATATATATATATATATATATATATATATATATATATATATATATATATATATATATATGTATATATATATATATATATATATATATATATATATATATATATATATATATATATATATATATATATATATATATATATATATATATATATATATATATATATATATATACTGGCATCTGTGTTCATCAGACAGACATCAGATGTGTCCCAAGGTGCATATTCGTGGTACTTTCTCAACAGAGCTGAGCCCCGCAATGACACAGACGCCTGACAGTCACAAATCAAGGAACCTGTACTTGGCAAAAATCCCTCTGGAAAAGTTGACACTAATCCGAGGGGTCTACAAGGAACTTAACGCTCCAGACCTATTGCGGAGGTGCTTGAACCCTAATGAGTCACTAAGTATGCTGGACTATTCAGTGACTCTTGTCCAGGGTTACTACACTGGAACACAACACTGGCAAGGAAGCCAACACATGGCAAACCTGGCGACAATGAGGCCTTCTGTCACCCTGGGCTATTACTATGCCCTGCACTAAGATGCCAGCCATACACTAGAATGCAATGTGAATGTGGCATAACACTCAGGCATGATACAGAGAGGGCTAGAATACCGCCTCTATTGTACTTGAGTTTCTTGTGTGGCTCTAGAATGTGGTGCAGCATGACAAAATAACACCTGGTACAATTGACTTGAGTTTCTTGCATGTATATAGAGTGTAGTGTACTCACCTCCACAGTGTCCTGGGGAAGAGGAGGTCACTCTTGCTAGTGACGGGGCCGCTCCAATGTGCCTGATGGAGACCAGTCACGCACAGCCTGGCGGACGGTGGACTGAACCTTCTCCACGTCTAACCTGAAATAGATAATATATAAGTAGATAAACACTCATAACTCCACTCTCCTCCTGTTTCACCATATATACAGCCTTCCTCCCTTTCCTTATACACCATTTATACTTTCTTCCTCTCCCTCTCTTTCACCGTGAAGGAGGAAATGTACGCGAGGAAGCCAGGCCGAGGGATAAGTAAATATCGGTGCCTGTAGTAGTCTAGTTGTAGCATGTCTGAGCCGTGAGGAAGGACGTGTAATTGAGGCAGGAAGGAAGGGTCTTCACTCATCATGTTGGAAGAAAGATAAACTGAGAAGGGAAACAGAATGATATAGAAATTACAAAGGCCAAACTCACGACCCTCAGTTCACCTCACCCCGGGCTGCGGCTGCTTCTCAGACATGGCGTCCACAACCCTGCCGGTGAGCCTGACCATCTCGGCAGCCGACCCCCCTCTCCGGCACCTTCTTCAGGGAGTGAGTGCTGCCTGCAATGGATTAAACTTATAGTGATTCATGTAGCCAGGGCTGTTTGCTTGTAAAGGAGTGCAAAGCCCTCATCTTTGGTGAGTGGCAGATGCAGTACACTCCAGCATGCATCAGACCAGCACTTGCAACAGATACCAAGGGAACCTCATTACCCTGCATGGGCCCAGAAAACTCATCCACACCGTCACAGGGGCACTCAGATTTGGTATTTACTTGTCTGTCTCTCTGGGAAATGTGGCAGCAGAGTTGGCTTCCCACACTTGATATACACAAAGCCAAGGTTATATTCTGGGCCCAAAAAACTCATCCACACTGTCACAGGGGCACTCAGATTTGGTATTTACTTGTCAGTCTCTCTGAGGAATGTGGCAGCAGAGTTGGCACCCCACACTTGATGGAACAAATATATACACAGCAAAGGTTATTCTTGAGGCCTGGAACACTCCTCTAAACTGTAACTCTAACACCAGTGATGACCTAAACTTTCTTATCAACTCTACAGTCACATCTATACGGATTTGCTCCTTCGCCCACAAGACGTGATGAAGCAAGGAAGCAAGACACACTGGCATTACTAAGCACTCTGGGTTCTTGTTAGGGCCAGTTGTTAAGGCCAGAAAGGAGCTACGTCAGGTTGCCAGGAGTGTTTTACTCATTCACAGCGCACAAGCCTTAACTGCACAACTATCGCCAGGCTCACGAGACCAACCATGGAAACCCTGACAACTTCCACTAGAACCACGCACACACACACACACACACACACACACACACACACACACACACACACACACACACACAGGAAAGGAGGAAGGATGGAAAGTGTCTTATACGAATATCAATGGAATAGGGTCATCATGGATAGAGTTTAACGACTATTTGAGAGACAGAACCTGATATTGTGGGGCTGACAGAAACTAAGTTGTATGACTCAGTTGAGGTGGTGGGGATTGGAGAAGGTGCATACAATATATGGAGGAGAGACAGATAGAGAAAACAGGGAGGAGGTGTGGTGCTGATGGTAAGGAAAGGCATTAGGGTGGAAGAGGTGATTGAGGGTGAAGGCTTGGCAGAGGTACTGAAAGTGAAAATTGTGGGTGCTGAAGGAAGAAGGAGGCAGTATGTAGTAGGGTATGTGCCACCAAGAACCAATGCATGGAAGGCCCGAGAATATGAACAAATGATACAGGACACAGTGAGTTGCCTGGATGGAATGTTGAGAAGGGGTGAGAGAATATTTTTAATGGGTGATTTTAATTGCAAAGAGATAGAATGGGAGGATTGGCATACGCGGGGAACCGAAGAGTCGTGGGGAGGAAGACTCCTGCGATGCTTCTGGCATTTTGCTTCAGCTCAGTGGGACGACCTGAGGGTGCACTTTTCCGATTTCCCGTGGAATGATTACTGCTTCCAGGAGAGAGACCCCTCTGTGTGTGCCCAGCGTATCTCAGAGGTGATTGTCTCTGGAATGGAGGCATACATTCCACGTTCTTCCTCTACTCCTCATGCTAAAAAGCCTTGGTTTAATCATGCTTGTTCTCATGATATTAAAGATAGAGAGGCAGCTCACAAAAGGTTCCAGAGCCTTCGAACTCCCGCTAACTATGACTTTTACATTTCAGCCCGGAATCGTGCCAGATCTGTTCTCCGACTAACTAAAACTTCTTTTATCAATAGAAAATGTCAACACCTTGCTTCTTCTAATTCTTCCCGTGACTTCTGGCATCTAGCCAAAAATATCTCCTCCAATTTCACTTCTTCCTCTTTCCCTCCTCTCCTTAACCCTGACGCCAGCACTGCCGCCTCACCTGTCTCTAAGGCTGAACTCTTCGCTCAAACTTTCTGTAAGAGCTTCACCTTGGACGATTCTGGGCATATTCCTCCTACTCATCCCCCCTCTGACTCCTTTATGCCTGTTATTAAGATTCTTCCAAATGATGTTTTCTATACCCTCTCTGGCCTCAACTCTCAGAAGGCTTATGGACCTGATGGAGTGCCTCCTATTGTCCTTAAAAACTGTGCTTCTGTGCTGACACCCTGCCTGGTCAAACTCTTTCGTCTCTGCCTATCAACATATCTTTCCTTCCTGCTGGAAGTATGCCTTTGTACAGCCTGTGCCTAAGAAGGGTGACACTTCCGTTCCCTCAAACTACCGCCCTGTAGCTTTACTTTCCTGTCTATCTAAAGCTTTTGAATCAATCCTTAGCCGGAAGATTCAAAAGCACCTTTCCACTTCTAACCTTCTATCTGATCGCCAGTATGGATTCCGCAGGGGGCGTTCTACTGGCGATCTTCTTGCTCTCTTAACTGACTCTTGGTCATCCTCTCTTAGCAGTTTCGGTGAAACTTTCTCTGTTGGGCTAGACATATCGAAAGCCTTCGATAGAGTCTGGCACCAGTCATTGCTTTATAAACTGCCCTCTTTCGGATTCTATCCCTCTCTGTTCCTTTATCTCCAGTTTCCTTTCCGGCCGTTCTATCTCTGCGGTGGTAGACGGTCACTGCTCTTCCCCTAAACCTATCAACAGTGGCGTTCCACAGGGCTCTGTCCTATCACCCACTCTCTTCCTGTTATTCATCAATGATCTCCTTTCCATAACAAACTATCCTGTCCACTTGTGCGCCGACGAATCCACTCTGCGTTATTCAACTCCTTTCAATAGAAGACCATCACAACAGGAAGTACACGACTCCAGACTGGAGGCTGCAGAACGCTTAACCTCAGACCTTGCTATCATTTCCGATTGGGGCAGAAGGAACCTTGTGTCCTTCAATGCCTCAAAAACTCAATTTCTCCACCTACCAACTCGACACAATCTTCCAAACACCTATCCCCTATTCTTCGACAACACTCAGCTGTCACCTTCTTCAACACTAAATATCCTCGGTCTATCCTTAACTCAAAATCTTAACTGGAAACTTGATGTCTCTATCGCTAAATCAGCTTCCTCGAGGTTGGCCGTTCTGTATCGTCTCCGCCAGTTCTTCTCCCTTCGCAGTTGCTATCCATATACAGGGGCCTTGTCCGCCCTCGTATGGAGTATGCATCTCACGTGTGGGGGGGCTCCACTCACACAGCTCTTCTGGACAGAGTTGAGGCTAAGGCTCTTCGTCTCATCATCTCTCCTCCTCCTACTAATAGTCTTCTATCTCTTAAAGTCCGCCGCAGTGTTGCCTCTCTTTCTATCTTCTATCGATATTTCCACGCTGACTGCTCTTCTGAACTTGCTAACTGCATGCCTCCCCCCCCTCCCGCGGCCCCGCTGCACACGACAGTCTACTCATGCTCATCCCTATACTGTAAAAACCCCTGATGCAAGAGTTAACCAGCATCTTCAGTCTTTCATCCCTCACGCTGGTAAACTCTGGAACAATCTTCCTTCATCTATATATCCTCCCTACGACTTGAACTCTTTCAAGAGGAGGATATCAGGACACCTCTTCTCCCGAATTTGACATTGCTTTCGGCCACCTCTTTTGATTCTTTTTTGGGAGCAGTGAGTAGCGGGCTTTTTTTATTATTGTTTTCTTTTTTTTGTGTGCCCTTGAGCTGCCTCCTTTATTGTAAAACATTTTTTTTTTAAAATGGCAATGGAACATGTGCTGACGCAATGGATTAAGGAACATACTAGATTCGGGAAAGAAGGAGAGGCATCAAGACTAGACCTGGTTTTTAGCATGGAACCAGAAGTAATAGAAAATATTAAAATAGATTGCCCAATAGCAAAGAGTGACCATGCGATTGTGGAATTTGAAGTTAAAGAAAAGAGAACGATTGACCGAAAAGAGGATCACAAAATAGGGAGAAGTAACTACTCTAAGGCAGACTTTGTTAATATGAGAACTTTTTTTGAAAATATTGAGTGGGCTGTACAAAGCCCAAAGTACAAAAGACAATTGAGAGGAGTTTTAAAGCTGTACAAAGAAGCCGAGAATGGATATGTCCCTAAGGTAACCAAAAGGGATGTTTGTAAAAAGGAATGGTTTAACAAAAGATGCGAGGCAGCTAGAAAAAGTAAGGAGGAAGCCTGGAAGGGATGGAGGAGACGAAGAAGAATCAACTCGTGGAACAATTTCAAACAAGCAAGGAATGAATATACAAAGATTAGAAGAGAAGAAAAACGGAAATATGAAAAAGATATAATCGACAAATGCAGAGACCAACCTAAATTATTTTATAGACATGTGAACGGCAAATTAAAGAATAGAGAAACAATCGATAAACTGAAAATGGATGGAACTACATATGAAGACCAAACAGAGATGGCAGAAGTGATGAACAATAGTTTCCATAGAGTTTTCACAAAGGAAGACGAATTCGTACAACCACCGGGCCAAGAAAGAGGAAGGATTATGCAGGAGATACAGTTAACGGTGCAGAAGGTCAAGGAAAGCTTGAACAAGCTGGATGTAAGAAAGGCGACAGGGCCGGATGAAGTATCACGGTGGATCCTGAAAGAATGTAGTGAGAAACTTGCAGAGAAACTGTACTCCATAATGAGCGCCTCTCTGAGTGAAGGAAGGGTACCACAAGATTGGAAGAGAGCAAACATAGTACCAATTTATAAAGGAGGAAAGAGAGAGGACCCATTAAATTACAGAGCGGTATCACTCACTAGTGTGGTAGCGAAGATATGTGAGAGGCTAGTTAAAAACAGGTGGTCGGATTTTTTGGAAAGTGAGAGAATTATCTCGGATTGCTATGTTATTACTCAAGGGTGACATTTAATACAAGAGAGAGAAGGCTGGGGGGATGGAGTGTACAATTACACTCGAACGGCTGGAATCACAACACGGATCAAACAACAGATAAACATGGACCCTCTTCACATACGCAGACAAGCACACAGACTTACATTTATGTACAAGATCACAAACACTCACATTGACATTGACCCACAAACATACCTACACAACACAAACAGTCAACGTACTCGTAACACACACACTCATAAATACCAAACATATCACACTAACACTGACGCATACAAGCACTCATACTTTCCACGCACCATACATGACTGGAACAGCCGCCCTCAACAGATTTTAGACTGCGGTACAATAGACTCATTCAGAAAACAAATACACACTCTCTGGTCACCACAACACACCAACACTAACGATTACACTTGATTCACTTCCCTTCCCTGCACACCCGGCTACCCCGTCCCCCCAACAGCTAACACAAATATGCGTGTTATGTACCTGTACGGCTGCCCTGCGCATCATGTATCCAGATCCAGTATGCCCGCTCCACCTGCGCCTTCCTCACTTTGTCTCACAACATGTCACTTCTTCTTGGGTGGTTTTATGGGGCTAGTTAGGCTGTAGGGCCACAGCCTCTTACTACAACATGTCACTCATCCAATAACGAGCTCGAACAGGACACAGGAAGAATGGAAGACATTTTACCTTATTTCAAGGGATCGCCGCCCCCACGCCAGCGCCTCCGCCTCCCACGCCTGCATATATTCTACTTATATAAGTGTCTCCGAGGGTTTAAATAAGGAAGTATTAGGTTTGTTATCGTCAAAATGTGGCTCTTGCTCTTGCTCTTGCTCTACAGTTCAGTTCAGTTCAGTAGTAGGCGTGGGATAAGCCTCGGCATGGCTCCCACTAGGCTGTTTCTTTAGTTGTGCTGCAGTTCCTGTGTTTTCTGTGTCCTGTTTTCCAGATAGTTTTAATATATTCTTTTCTTTCTTGTATATTTTTGATTCATTGTTCACCAAATAGTAGTGTTTCTGCTATTATTTTGTCTGTGTTGTGAGAAGTTACCTGTAAGTTAAATTTGTTTCTTATATCTTCATAACCTGTACATTCTAAAAGAAAATGTTCTAATATTTCCTTGTCAGTCATCATATGGACATCGCTCACTCTTTCCTTGGTAGCCATTTCTCCAGTTTAAACTTAGCGTGTTGGTTCTTGCTCTCATCATTAATTAACCATTAGCTGTACAGGTGACCCGTTGGGAGTCAGGCCTTCATATCGGCACACCCTGTAAAAATAAAACAACACAAGCAGTATCCATTACAAATCTTCCAATTCCCTATTTCTTACACACCACATCTTTTCCAGAAAACTCTTCATGGCTGCTATAATTCTATCATTTGCTTCATCACTCAGTCCCAGCAGCAGCAGCATCCATTCCCTCTCCGTTCTTGCAATCCTCCCATTCACTTCCCAGCCCATCAGTGCCACCCTCATCATCTCCATCCTTTCTCTCCGGTACCTCCCACACACCAGTATCACATGCACGACAGTTTCATCCACACCCCTGTCACACATCTGACACACTTTGCTGCGGGACTCAGACCACCTGTAATTTCTTGCATTCACATTCATATACTGCGCTCGAGCTTGGAAGAGAAGTTCACCACCCAGGCTTCCATCATACCAGCTGACACACTGCGGGGCTTCCTTTTCCCTGTACCACTCCAAAGTAGTCTTTCGCTCCATCGCATGCTTCCACCTCCTCAGACCGCCACCTTTCACTGCACTGTCTATCTCTCTCTTCCACTTTCTCACATCCCATTCTGGACCCTCACTGTTCCTGTCAGTCACCTTCCATTCAAAGAAACGCCTCCCTTCCTCTCTGCTCACCCACCTGACTCGCATACCACTGTCACCAACCATTCTTATGCAGTTCTTAATCCTATCATCTGAGAAATATTGCATTTGTCAAGAAATACCTGGATGATAAGACTATGAAGATGCTTATATATAATCATGTAACTAGTAAGCTGGATTATTGTAACTCACTTTATTATGGCCTTCCTAAATATCTGCAGAAGAAACTACAACTTGTTATGAACAGAGCTGCAAGGCTAATAAAGGGTCTGCCCCCCCGTGAGAGAATAGCACCTGCACTTATAGACTTGCATTGCCTACCCATCAAGGCACGAATAGTCTACAAATTATGTGTCTTGACTGATCAAGCAACGCGACTTGGTAAACCTGGATATTTGAGAAATATTCTACAGGATTTTCATTTGGACACCACCATGTCAGTGAGACACAGTACAGAACGGTATAGACTCTATGAGCCCAGGGTCAACCTGGAACTGGGTTTCAGAGCATTTGAGAAGAGTGCCCCACGGCTCTATAATGAGTTACCCGGGGACGTTAAGAACAGTGGCAGTCTGGCAACCTTCAAGAAAGCGCTGAAGACTTACTTATTCACTAAATCCTACGACTTAACAAATATGAGGATTGAGGACAACTTTAGGTGCTAATATTACTGTTATAATGTTAGCGGCGCTGTGGAGCGCTGCCACGGCGGCGGACCGGGGCCTGAAACCTCATCAACGGTAAACGGTAAACAATTAAGTAAACCTTCGATCCAATCCCATATCACCCCTCAATGCTTCCACCGCTGCATACCTTGGTGCATTCAAAGTTAGCCTCCCGATCCTATTTTGCCCTACTTCCAATTTATCCATTTCCAACTCACTCCATGTAATCACCTCCATCCCATACATCACACTCGGCACTGCTACACTCTTCCACACCTCTCTCAGCACATCATACTTACATGCTCTCATTCTTGCCGCACTTCCCAGACGGCCCACCCATTGATTCACAAGACTAATCTTCTCATTCTTTGTCCTTTCACATCCGCTCGGACTCATCCATACACCCAGGTACTTGTATGCATCTGTTTGCCCTAGCTCTGTGTCTCCTAGCCTCCAGGTCCTATTTCTTTCATCTTCTGTCCCATTCACAATCATTATCTGACTTTTCTCACTACTAAATTTCACTCCAAAATCTCTACCATACTCATTCACCACATCTAATAGTTCCTGCAGTTCCTCCGCTGACTCACTCATGACTACCACGTCATCTGCATACAGAAGCACACTTACCCTGTCTTCTCCCACTTTTACTCCTGCATTCTTTCTCCTCATCCTGGCTGCCAACTCCTCAGTATACAGACTGAAGAGAATTGGAGACAGGATGCAGCCCTTCCTGACACCTCTTTCGCTCCTCACCCACTCTGTCTCCAATGCTCCTAACCTATAGAGGTTTTGCAGGGACGTCACGAAATAGCGTCGTCTGCACCTTGTGCGTCGTCTGCAAACCCGCTGGTGGTCACCTACCCTGCAGAGTGAGCAGACGGACCACGTGTGCCCCATCCCCAAGTCACTACCCGCGGGCAAATGGCAGGACCTTCAGCATCATTTGTGTTAAGTGATTACTCGAGATCGCTTTAGGATGTTGCGAAGCTAAGATACATCGAAAAAAACAGTGCTTTTGGAGGAGGAGACTGGTAGACTGGCTGTCTAGCTGGCTGGTTGTCTGGTTGACTGGTGGGTTGCCTGGTGAGTTGATTGGCTGGCTGATTGGTAAACTAACTGTCTGTCTAACTGACCGACTGGATGGCTGACTGGTTGACTGGATGACTGACTGGGTGGCTGACTGACTTCGTGATTGATTGGCTGGCTGGCTGGTTGACTGGCTGATTGGTTGGTTGGCTGACTGTCTGGCTGATCGGTTGACTGGGTGTCCCTCTGCCTGGCCGATCTCCTGTTGCTGACCAGTGATGCCCAGGTAGGCCCAGGTAGGCAGCACAGGCAGGCAAACAGGAGAGGGAAAGTGACGACAGGTGAGGGCAGGTGACGGCAACTCACCTTACACTACGCACTCTTGGTCACTTCCATGCGTACACTTATATACTCCACCCAGCACTGAGCTCTGTCACTCTGTGCATTTTGCTTCCACTGAATTTCCTTTCCTATTTTCTTCCCGTGCTTGAGCGCCGCCATGCGTGTTTACCTCCGCCAGCTCATGTAAATCCCGTTCCATAGCCATCCCCCGCCACACAATAAGCTAGGGGACCCGGTGCAATACCTAAATGAGTATTACCTCATGTAATAATCTGATTAGTCTTGCCTGTAATATTTACCTCTGAAAAATGAGCAGTTGGTCCAGCACCCTACACGTATTCCCGTCCGTCTTGGAGATCGGCCCAACATTCTAGACCTCTTCCTTACCTCAAACCCCTCTGCTTATTCTGTCAAACTGTTCTCTCCGCTGGGCTCCTCCGATCACAATCTTATTTCTGCATCCTGTCCTATCGCTCCTGTACACCCTCTGGACCCACCGAAGAGGCGATGCTTCTGGCATTTTGCTTCAGCTCGGTAGGACGACCTGAGGATGTACTTTTCCGATTTCCCGTGGACTGATTATTGCTTCCAGGATAGAGACCCCTCTGTGTGTGCTCAGCGCATCACAGAGGTGATTGTCTCTGGAATGGAGGCATACATTCCTCGTTCTTTCTCTACACCTCACGCTAAAAAGCCTTGGTTTAATCACGCTTGTTCTCGTGCTGTCAATGATAGAGAGGTAGCTCACAAAAGGTACCAGAGCCTTCAAACTAATGCTAATTATGAACTTTACATTTCTGCCCGAAATCGTGCCAAATCTATTCTCCGACTAATCAAAAATTCTTTCATTAATAGAAAATGTCAAAACCTTGCTTTCTCTAACTCTTCCCGTGACTTCTGGCATCTAGCCAAAAACATCTCCTCCAACTTCACTTCTTCATCTTTCCCTCCACTCCTCAGTCCTGACGGCAACACTGCAGTCTCATCTATCTCTAAGGCTGAACTCTTCTCTCAAACTTTTTTCTAAAAACTCCACTCTGGACGATTCTGGGCATATTCCTCTACTCATCCCCCCTCTGACTCCTTTATGCCTGTTATAAAGATTCTTCAAAATGATGTTTTCTATGCCCTCTCTGGCCTCAATCCTCAGAAGGCTTATGGACCTGATGGAGTGCCTCCTATTGTCCTTAAAAACTGTGCCTCCGTGCTGTCACCCTGCCTGGTCAAACTCTTTCGCCTCTGCCTGTCAACATCTACCTTTCCTTCTTGCTGGAAGTATGCCTTCATACAGCCTGTGCCTAAGAAGGGTGACCGCTCCAATCCCTCAAACTACCGTCCTATAGCTTTACTTTCTTGTCTATCTAAAGCTTTTGAATCAATCCTTAACCGGAAGATTCAAAAGCACCTTTCCACTTCTGACCTTCTATCTGATCGCCAGTATGGGTTCCGCAAGGGGCGTTCTACTGGTGATCTCTTTGCCTTCTTAACTGACTCCTGGTCATCCTCTCTTAGCCGTTTCGGTGAAACTTTTGCTATTGCGCTGGACATATCAAGAGATTTTGATAGGGTCTGGCACAAATCTTTGCTTTCTAAACTACCCTCCTACGGTTTCTATCCTTCTCTCTGTACCTTTATCTCCAGTTTCCTTTCTGACCGTTCTATTTCTGCCGTGGTAGACGGTCACTGTTCTTCCCCTAAATCTATTAACAGTGGTGTCCCACAAGGTTCTGTCCTATCTCCCACTCTTTTCTGTTGTTCATTGATGATCTTTCCAAAACGAACTGTCCTATCCATTCCTACGCCGATGATTCCACTCTGCATTACTCAACTTCTTTTAATAGAAGACCCACCCTTCAGGAACCTAACGACTCAAGGCTGGAGGCTGCAGAACGCTTAGCCTCAGACCTTACTATTATTTCCGATTGGGGCAAGAAGAACCTGGTGTCCTTCAACGCCTCAAAAACACAGTTTCTCCACCTATCCACTCGACACAATCTTCCAAACAACTATCCCCTATTCTTTGACAACACCCAGCTATCACCTTCCTCAACACTAAACATCCTCGGTCTATCCTTAACTCAAAATCTCAACTGGAAACTTCATATCTCATCTCTTACTAGATCAGCTTCCTCGAGGCTGGGCGTTCTGTACCGTCTCCACCAGTTCTTCTCCCCTGCACAGTTGCTGTCCATATACAGGGGCCTTGTCCGCCCTCGTATGGAGTATGCATCTCATGTGTGGGGGGGCTCCACTCACACAGCTCTTCTGGACAGAGTAGAGGCTAAGGCTCTTCGTCTCATCAGCTCTCCTCCTCATACTGATAGTCTTCTACCTCTTAAATTCCGCCGCAATATTGCCTCTCTTTCTATCTTCTATCGATATTTCCACGCTGACTGCTCTTCTGAACTTGCTAACTGCATGCCACCCCCCCTCCCGCGGCTCCGCTGCACTCGACTTTCTACTCATGTTCATCCCTATACTGTCCAAACCCCTTATGCAAGAGTTAACCAGCATCTTCACTCTTTCATCCCTCACGCTGGTAAACTCTGGAACAATCTTCCTTCATCTGTATTTCCTCCTGCCTACGACTTGAACTCTTTCAAGAGGAGGGTATCAGGACACCTCTCCTCCTGTATTTGATCTTCCTTTCGGCCACCTCTTTTGTTTTACTTTAGGAGCAGCGAGTAGCGGGCTTTTTTTTTATTATTGTTTTTTTTTTGTGCCCTTGAGCTGCCTCCTTTGTTGTAAAAAAAAACAAAAAAAAAACTGCGGAGTCGAGATGAAGCAGACGGCCACCAGTTTTCCCTCCTCACAGCTGCTATCCACTTCCCCCGCTCTTCTGGATTCGCTGGAAACCTATAAAATGACACAACGTCTCTCCCGTGTCGGTTAGAACATCCAACCACACAGCAAACGTATGGCATGACGAACACACAGAGCACTTGTGCAGCCGCCACCAAGGTTTGCTTTGATAAGTGACCACCGCCACTGACCACCAAGATGGCCGTGCAGGCCCACGCTACCCCCGCACCCACACTAATGACGTCAGCTGCAAAACCTCAATACCTGACTCTCTTGTCCACATACATATTCCTAATGACTCGCACTATCTTATCACTCAAACCTACTTTTTTCCAATACCTTGCACATCACCTCCCTGTTTACTCTACAGCAGGGGTTCCCAACCGGTGGGTTGCGACCCCCTGGGGGGTCGTGGAGCCTTGGCAGGGGGGTCGCGTAGCCTTGCTAAAAGTAGCTTGGGATGATATTAATTTCAACTCATCAATTACATTTTTTATGCTGATACATATTTTTTTGTTTTTGTTTCAGTGCAAAAAATCGTGTTACAGCGGTTCAATGTGATTAGATGACATTGGGGGTGTCTGTATGCGTGCCTGTGAGTGTATGTGCCTGTATGAATGTGTATGTGTGTCTTCAAGTGTATGTTTGTGTCTGTACTAGCGAGTATGTGAGTGTATAGGCATGTACGTATGCTTGAGTGTCTGTTAGCTGTGCTTAAGCATGTGTTCAGTTAAGCCCCGTTCACACTGTGCCGACTCTAGGCCACGACTCTAGGGTACACGAGGTCTTGGGTGTTGATGTGAAAGGGTCGGGCATGTCTTGAAAGAGATCTTGAGACTGTTGCCGAATGCTGCGCCGACGTCGTGACGGGAGTCTGCAGTCGTGAGGATTAGCGCAAAAAAGTATTCCATGCTAAACTTTCACGACAAGAGTCGGCAAGAGCCTGGACCAACCGTCACTTCCGGTTGAGTTCTGAGGGAGGTCGGGGGCAGTCGTCAAGACTGTCGTCTGTCTTGAGACAATCGTGACGATTGTCGGGACCATTTTTCAATTTTTTACCGTTTCCTGTCGGCACAATCGTCTGTGCTGACTTCCTAAGAAGATGAGGGACTGTCGTGACGACAGTCTTCGCTTAATGAAGGACGTTCGTGACGACTGTCGGCTCAGAAATATAGGCTAACACTGCTGCTATCAAGAAATTTTTATTTTATCTTGCAGCTCACAAGGACAATAACAACTTCTGGGCATGGTTACGTTTCGCTGCAACAAACTTGGGAGCTGCACAGTACGCACGCATTCCTTTTGCCTCGATCTCTCTTGTGTTGAATAACATAACTAGGGTTGCCACCCAGAGGTCAGAAAAATGTGGAATGCAACATCTCACTCTCCAATACGGAATGGATCCATATTTAAAGGAACGGGTGGCAATCATAAAATTTCTCGAGCATGCAATGAGTGACAGCCGCATCACGCTTCTGGTGGAGGCAAGAGGGAGGGGGGAGGGACGTTACGTCGCGTATTTTACACGTATTTTAGGACGAACCTTTCACAAATTTTACGGGCTGGTTTTGTGATTAACCGAAAAATGCGCTCACTACAATTTTAAGATACTGAATTTCATCTGCTTGACCATTCAGTTAACAAAATACAGTGCGGAACAAATACCGTTCCGTATTGGTTCAAAACGGAACGATATATTTCATTCTCGAATACAAAGCGATTCCGTATTTTAAGGAACGGCAAGGCTGCCGCCAAGACAGTCACCAAGACAGTCGCGAAGACCGTCAGGCAGACCGTCGGTCAACTCCTTAGAAACTGTCGGCTAGCTAGTCGGCCAACCAGTTGACAAACAATCTGGAAGACTGTTCTCAAGACCGTCTGCGGCTGTCGGCCAATCGGTCGGCATATTCGTGGTTGTCGTAGACATGGCGTCATTTCAAAAACTGACCGTTGAGACTCGTCTTGAGACTAGTTGGCAGCATGTCGCAGACATTCTGCCAACTAGTTGGCCGAGTGTCCTAGACAGTCGGCAATCATGCTAGCCGACACCAAGACGCCAAAAAATTCTTGGAGCGTGGGAGCCGACTTGTCAAATGCAGATCTCGCTGGGCTGTCGTGGCCTAGAATCGCTACAGTCTGAACGGGGCTTATACTCGTAGTGCTGTAGCGCGTGCCGTGTGTGTGTGTGTGTGTGTGTGTGTGTGTGTGTGTGTGTGTATTTTTTTAACTGAATGGTCAAGCAGATAAAATTCAGTATCTTAAAATTGTAGTGAGCGCATTTTTTGGTTAATCACAAAACCAGCCAGTAAAATTTGTCAAAGGTTCGTCCTAAAATACGTGTACTCCAAAGTCAGCATGATAGCCTTACGTGTCCTTATTCCATTTGCTTCTACCTACTTGTGTGAGGCAGGATTTTCAACTCTTGTCAATATAAAAACGAAGAATAGGAATAGATTGGATGTTGGAGATGACATAACAAACGCTCGGCCACGAATTTCAAGGCTTGCTGCTCAAATGCAGCATCAGGCATCCCACTGGCTGGGCTGGATAGCTGTTGAAACCTATGTTGATATTATTGTGTAGGAATAGTTGTGTTCTTTTTGTGAATTAAGGTTGGACCAATGTTGTGATTGTTTGCTAATAGATAACTACAGGATTCTTGAAGAATTTTTTTGTTAGAAGTTTATTTCTCTCTCCTTCATAGAAAACAAAATGTAAATCAGGCTGCTGATAGCAGGGGGTCGCGTGGGGTTCAAGCTTTTGGGTAAGGGGTCGCGAGTGGAAAAACGTCGGGAACCACTGCTCTACAGTATCATACGCTTTCTCAGTATCAAGAAACCCAAGATACAGCGGACTTCCATTCCTCTTTTTCCTCTCTATCATCTCATTCACTATGTTCCTCCCTTCTCCCTTGTTGTTTACCTGCAACAATAAATTATCAATCAATCAATCACATACATATTGTCCTCTGCCCTCCTGTCTGCACGAAAACCATTCTGCTCCTCACACCCAGCACTCTCTCCCTTTCAGTCCACTTACATACGAACATAAGAACATAAGAACGTTAGGAGACTGCAAGAGGCCGGTTGGCCTATACAAGGCAGCTCCTGTACACTCAACCTCACCTTACCTCACCATCCATGGCTTTATCTAACCTCTTTTTGAATGTATCTATGGTGTTGGCGCCCACAACATGGCTCCCAAGCCTGTTGCATTCATCTACCACTCTATTGGTGAACCAATTCTTGCCTACGTCTTTGTTGAATCTGAATTTGTCTAACTTGAAACCATTGCTACGCGTCCTACCTGGCTCTTTTACTATCAAAATCTTATTGACATCCCCTTTGTTAAAGCCCTTCATCCATTTATAGACTTCGATCAAGTCTCCTCGCAACCTTCGCCTTTCTAGAGAGTGTAGGTTTAACTGCTTCAGCCTGTCTTCATAAGGCAAGTTTCTCACCCCCTGAATCATCTTTGTCATCCTCCTCTGTACAGATTCTAACATCTTGATATCCATTCTATAGTAGGGGGACCAGAAATGAACTGCATAATCGAGATGAGGTCTAACTAGTGCTAAGTAAAGTTTCAGGATGACTTCAGCGCTCCTATTGCTTACGCTCCTTGAGATGAAACCAAGTACTCTGTTTGCCCGATTTTTAGCCTGAATGCCTTAAGCCCTAGGACGGAGGTCAGCGCTCACTAGTACTCCTAAGTCTCTCTCACGCCCAGACCTGCTTAGAGGAGTGCCATTTAGGGAGTAATTGTGTGAGGGATTATTCCTGCCTACACTCAGAATGCTACACTTCCCGACATTGAATTCCATCTGCCACTTCCCCGCCCAATCATATAGTCTGTCAAGCTCATCCTGGAGAACGCTAGCGTCCCTGTCTGATTGGATTACTCTACCGATCTTGGTATCATCTGCGAACTTACTGACATCACTACTAATTCCTGTGTCCAAGTCATTGATGTAAATAATAAAAAGCGGAGGACCCAGCACCGACCCCTGTGGGACTCCACTCGCAACACAGCCTTTCACTCAACACAGCACAGAAAAATCTTTCCTTCTTCTTCTTCTTTTGACCTGTGACGCTTTGTATCGCTTCTTAGGTCCTCCTCCTTTCGTTCCTCTTTTCTTCACTTATACACACTTTTCTTTTCAGTATTACATCACTTTGTCGTACTCGTTTCTGACGCCTAACTATTGCCAAGAAACATTAGGATCTAACTCTTTTAACGATAACTATAAATTAGTTTCGTTATTGGAGCCAGAAGACAGTGTTGGGGTAGGAAGTCGGGAAATATAATCGGGTGAGTACGACAATCTGGCACCGTTGAGGCTGTAGCTCCTTGGCCCGAGCCATTTTGCGGGTGTCATACCGTAAATAGCATATTCTTACTGCGCAAAGCAGGTGATGTCACTTATTGCAACTTCGTGAGCTTTCATATTTATCTATTTGTGTATATTTCTTGGTGGCAATACTTTCATTACTAGTTTCATTTTTACCAGTGACACGAACTTATGACTTTTTCACAATAGAATTTCACTCAAACAAGTGAATCAGACGAGTACCGTCTGTGCCGCTGATGCGTCCAGACGCGTGTCGCCCCGCTGTGTTTGGGTTGTCCAGAAATATTACCAGTGTGTGTATGAATGAATACAAAGATAAGCACATATATTGATTTAACTCTAGGATATCTCGTGGATTATTAATAAATAAAAAAAACAAAATATCTGGATAGGCTATATACTCTTTAGCCCGTTACCGGCTATGGCTGCCAAAAAAGTCCCTCCGCCTTAGTTTGTACCCCCCATTTGGTGATTGTTCAGGCAGCTTTACACCTGGCAATTCCTGGCCAGCAATACAGCCGCGACGTGCTGCCGGCAGCATTTTTGGTCTGGGTCTGGGTCTGGGAGCCCTTCTCGCGGCAAGTTCTCTGCAGTTGAGCATGTCCGTCTTGTATTGCCGATCGACGGGCGGCTGGGTAAACAACGTGTCGGCGCCAATAAAACAAGAAATGACAGATGCAGATAACAAGATTTGGAGCCGGGAGGCCGAGGTGGCATTGTTAGAGGAAATAGGCAGCATTGACACTTGTGGGACCCATAAGATAAGCTCTACTAGAGGCAGAGTCTGCGCAAAACAACTTTTGAGTGGCAGCAACAATATATTTTGCGGGAAATGTGTATCTCTTTGCGAGATATCAAAGGAGGTAATAAAGGAACGATTATTTTCATGTATTATATAATCACACTATGTAATGCCTGGGGGTTGGGATGGCATGTTCCTCCCTTCTCCTTTGTTGTTAAATGCAACAATAAGCATTCAATCAATCAATCAATACTACTCATGATAAAACTCGTTTACTTAAAGTATCTCTACAATATTAGGCTAATGGACCAAACTCATTGTGGTTTTCAGATATGGTAGTAGCCTTTTGGGGTGTCTAAGATGAATTCATGCCCTTGCATTTACTAGCAGTTTACGTCTTGATGCTCCCGGCGGCTCCTCCCACGTGTGAAGGTACTTGCTCCCGAGAGCACCCAGACGGTCTAGCTGCTAGATCGTCGCGGCTGTATTGCCGGCCAGGACTTGCCAGGTGTAAAGCCGCCTTTAGGTACGCCTATTCTTCAGCTCTTTCCTACTCCTATGCCCTCCCTTGTGTATCAGAGTCACTCTGCATTCGTTCCACTCCCGAGGCACTCTCTCATTCTCCCATACACAGTTTAACAGCTCAGTCATCTTGTCTATCACCACCTCACCTCCTTTCTTATACAATTCATACGGGATCTCATCCAGCCCTGCTGCCTTGCAATTCTTCTGCTTTTTAATTTATCTCAAGCGTTACACATCCTCTCTCACCTCAAAAGCTTCACCCACCCTTCCATGCAATCTCTTCCCAGAAACCTTTTATACACGTACTCTTTCATTCTGTCTGTGACCCTGATTTCCTCACCATTTACTTTCAGGTACTCCACGTTTTCACTATCAGTCACACTCTCACCCCTCAAGAATCTATACCATTCACGCCCGCCTTCTATAGACCTTTTTTTCAGAGCTTCAGTCAGACTCCTCTCACACCTGACCTTGGCCTCCCTAATCTTCTGTTTATTTATAGTAACCCTCTGTTGCTTTACATACTCTGACCATGTATTCTTATATACATTCTCTGCCTCAATACTTTCATGTCTCTCTTTCAGTCTACAAACCTTATTCAGCCTCTTTCGCTCCTTCCTAACATCCCTGATCTCCCCATTCCACCACGGCTTGCATGCACTCTCTCTTTCTTCCATTCGTACTCACATACCCAATCCGTCGAGTTGCGGCTCTCCTTACATTCCCTACAAACTCACTATTGGCTCCATCCACGTCATGCACACTTCCATTCATCCAGTCTAGTTTCCTCAGGTCTACCTGGAAATCTTTCCATCTAACATCCCTCAACCTCCATTTCTTTCTTTCCCTCTTCGCTTCTCTTTCATTCCTAGCATACAGGTCACATTCCACCACCAGCATATTGTGATCAGACACCACATCAATCATTCCATCTATCCACACATGAGACACACACTCACACATTCTCCCATTCACTAACACATAGTCAATAGCAGACTCCTGATCCCTCGCACTCCACGTCACACGTCCCTCAGCCGTCGTCACATTCAGGTTTTCCAGATTCATTTCATCCACAAACTCATCCCGCATTTCCCCATTCCGGCTCATTCTCTCCCCAAGTACACCCACGTGTGCATTCATATCTCCCATGACCACAACTTTCTCTCCGGCATACTCCCTCACAACTTTCCTCACCACGCCATACTTCCCGGCCTCTGTTCTCCCTCACGGCTCTCTCATCTTGCACCGTCATGTAGGACACCAGCGTCTAGCAGCATGCGTCCATTACTATATTTACTGGTGCATTATTTAGGCCTATGTGTTCATTAAAGTCTCCCATGACTATCCATTTTCCTTTGCCTACCCTGCCGCTAATTTCCCACCGTACAGCTTCCTATTTTCCTCCCGGTCTTCTGCCCCTTCCACTCCCATGTACGCCACTGTCACCTAGGGCCGCTTTCACAGTCACGCTTTGTTTGTTTTGATCGTTACCAATGGCCGCGATTGACGCTATAGTTTCCACGTGAAACTGGCCGATGGGGTAGTGGCGGCTGCAGAGGAAGCGAGGTGTTGAGAGTGTGTGGCAAGGTGCGGGCTAGGCTAACCCGCAGCCGCCACTACCCCATCGGCCAGTTTGACGTGGAAATACTATAGCGGCGATAACAGCCATTGGTAACGATCAAAACAAACAAAACGACTGTGAAAGCGGCCCCTATAGAGTCCCTTTATAGAGAGAGTCCCGACATAGGCGGCCCTGTGTATAAGGCTGCTGGGCGCCATTTTTGGCCCTTCGAGCACCGCGCCGACTTTGAACTGAGGTATTAAAAGCATAATTTTACCTATTTTGGAAGCGGATTCGGCTGCTTTTTAAAGTAACAATGCCTTGCTGCCTAGCATTCGGCTGTAGCAACATGCCACAGAGGGGATACAAAGTGTATAATTTAACTGCAAGGCCGCTGAGAAGACAGACAGAGGCGTGCTAACAGTCAGTCGTCTTGGGAGGAAACCATCGGTTATGACAGCAAGACACACACACTGCCATTGTGTGCGTCTTGCTGTCATAACCGCCCTCCCTTTGTACTGTCTATGGAAACCATTGTGAGAGAGGCACAGCTACAAGGACGTACTAAAACAATAGTTCACCTCAGGTCCAGGCATGATGAAGGAAGCTGTGGCCCTTAATTGTGTCCAAAATTATTGGCTGTGATCTCTCCCACAGGGTTCCAGTTGTTATTACAGACTCACAAGGGATATTTCAGTCTCATCTAGGCCACAGTCTAATAGACTGGATGTGTTACAGGAGTTTAATGAACAGAAGCTAGCTTTTGGTGAGCCATAGGTTACTTGCACGTGACGTCACACCCTCTCCGTGGCGGCAGCAGACGATGCTTTTAGCGTTGTGTGGGACCGAGCCCGTATCAGCTGACGTGCGAGGTACTTTGGTAATCATACGAAAGACAGTGAATTTGCCAAGATGCCAGCATTCTGTGGTGTTATTGGGTGCGCAGACAAGCGGACAAAGTTCCCGGAAAAGTTTTTCTTCCGATTACCAGTGTAATGCCGGGATGTGAAGGCAGGAGAAGAACCATAGAAGTACAAGGACAAGACGTAGTTTAAGTCATTATAAGTGATTACAAGTAGTTGTAAGTAATTATAAGTCACTGTAAGGCCATCATAGATATGTAAGAATGTAGTAGGTATTCTTGATCACAACCCATAACAGAATACATCCCCCCCCCCCCCCTCAGACTACAATTACACCATATGACGCAATACCACGCCAATTATTTTCCCGCCCGGGAACATAGCGTCGGTCACCCCTCCCTTTCCCCCCTTACCCTACCAGCGCACGCACCTCGGAATTGTTACCAGCCCTTGCTTGTTAAAACCCCCTATCAGTTAAAATCATCCACCCTTACATAGATTTTTTCCGCTGCTCCACATGAAATTTCGTCACCTTACACGTTAAGAGACCATACCCATGTATAAACTACCCTAGACTTCTCCTAATTTTGAATTAAAACGTGATTGATTATTAATCCGCTACTTGGCCCCTCTTCCCTCCCCTACGGGGCCGCCGCAGGGCTGGTATAAAACGAGGGGAGCGTCGTTTGAGGGCATCTTTCGCCCACTCATCTTCCTCCTACTCAAAGGTATTGTACTCCGTGATTTTTCCCTCCTCAATCCCATTTTTCCCCCTAAAGTGCTCCCCAAGGGTTAATTACCGTCTCCCCTTTAGCCAATCTGCTTTAATTATCCTATAAATGCATTTTTGATCCCAGTAAATGAAATAAGCTTGATCTTTCGCCCACTCATCTTCCTCTTACTCACAGGTCGGGCGTCCAAGTCTCTGCCACACACACACACACCGCAGACAAGCGGACAAAGTTCCTAAGTTTTTCTCCATTACCAGTGTAATGGAAGGCAGCAGAAGAAACCTAGAAGTACAAGACAAAATGGGGCTTAAGCCAGGCGATTACATGTAGTTGTAAGTAATTATAAGTCACCGTAAGGCCATCAGATATGTAAGAATGTAGTAGGTATTCTTGATCACAAACCCATAAGGAATGCATCCCCGCCTCCCTGATCATCGGCTACCTTCCGGTACCATATGACGCAATACCACGCCAAGTATTTTCCTGCCCTGAACATAGCGTCGGTCACCCCTCCCTTTCCTCTTTCCCTTCTCCTTACCAGCGCACGCACCTCGGAATGTTATTTAGCCTTTGCTTTACAAAATCCCCTATCAGTTAAAAACTGTCCACCACATAGATTTTTTCCGCCCACATGAAATTTCGTCACCTTACACGTTAAGAGACCCATGCCCATGCATAAACTACATTCTAGACTTTCATTTGAATTAAAACGTGAGGATACAGATCCGCTACTGGTCCTTCCCTCCCTACAGCTGCAGGCTGAGAGAAACGAGGGAATACGTTTATAAGCATTCGCCACCATCTTCTCCTGAATACAGGTATTACCTGTGATTTTTTCCCCTCCATCCCATTTTCCCCCAAAGTGCTCCTGGTTAGCTACTACTGTCTCCTTTAGCCAATCTGCTTTAATTATCCTATAAATGCATTGATCCTGTGCAATGAAATAAGTTTGATCTTTCGCCCACTCCATCTTCCTTTTTTACTCCACAGGTCGGAAACCTCTAGCCCACACACACACACCCACCACACACAGCTAAGAACCCGTGCATCCACCCCTGATGTTCTTTTAGTTGTTAAACTCAATATTCTATTCTCCAGTAGGAGCTAGGAGAGAGCCCTGTATGCGTTCTTGGAGCCATACTAGGTAGGAAACGGGGAATCGAGTCCCCTTACAGCCCTCTCTCCCTGCTCCCTCATTGCGGGTGCTATTTTTGGAGTATTTAGGCCAGTAACTGGTGCTTTACCTGTAAAAAGAAGTGTTAAAGAATTAAGAGGCTGTATGTTTCAGGTTTCACGACGGAGATGGTTCGTCGTATAGTTTTTCCCGGAAATGCAATTCCCTCTCTGAGTCTCTCACAGTATCATATGTACTGGTTTTACAATAATTGTACACCTGCCCAAGGGGTAAAGATTTCTCGTGAGAATCATCAGCCTTATCTGGTTACCAGGCAGGAGAAACGAAAATTGTGTCAAAACAGCCTGCCCATTTCGTCAGTTTCGGAAAATCGTGCCTCTAATGAGGAATTAATTATAAAACCGTGCTGTCAGGTATGTGGCGCCTGGTGTATTGCCTTTCAAACTAAGTCACAGGAATGTCGGCACTCCTGTATATAGGCCTTTTATTTTGTCACTCCCCATGGATTTGTCCGGTTGGCTGTGAAAGCTAAACTAACCATTTACCGCCCTCGAGAGCCAGTTCTTGCCCACCTCGCTACCCTGCCCACAGGAATCACAGGGAGTCTCGCTCTGGGTCATTTAATCCTCAATTAAATCCTTAGTCCTTTATATACATATACTCTTAGGTATATCCCAGTGAGCTTCCGGCGACATAGTTCATCGGTAGATCTCTGAGCGGTAGGCAGCAAAAAACTACCCCCCAGGGTGAGTCCCCTTGTTCTCCCTCAGGATATCCCTAGGTGACCCCTTTTTTTTTTACAACATTTAGTGTCCCGGAATTTCCGGGCACGACACCCAGCAGTAGACCAAAGAGATATGGAGGAAGAGAGAGAGAAAAATAATAGCTCGAAAGAGAACGGCGAGGGAAGTGGCTGGCAGAGTCTGGCAAGAGTTGACTTATCCGAGGCTGGAAAAAGGCATCTCCTCGTGTGTGCAATGATCATTTTTGAGTAGGTAAGTATATATTTATTTCCTATTTAAGGCACAACATCTGGAATGAAAGTCAATAATTTCACTGAAGACTGCACAAAAGTGGCACAGGATTCAGTAACTCTCCACCATGGTGCGCCACCACACCTGCTACTGCAAAAAGACACAGACCAGATATTCTGATCAAATTGTTCCTTGGAATGAATTCGCTTTTTATACTCATGAACAATTATATTCTCTGTACCTATTAACGGCATCTTGTACAGGTAAATCTAACCATGTCAAATCAAACTTTACAATTGACTCTAACCCTAACTTATGGCACAGTGTGTCTCTCTCACTGTTCATATCCAGCCTTATCTGGTACACAAAATTTTATATTATATGGCTTATACTGTATACATTTTTTCTGCCTCCCTTTTCAACAGTCAGTCATTGTTATGTATCTTCAGTCATTGGGCAAAGGACTTCATATTGCTAGGTTTCGTTTGAACTGAATTTCACTGTTGCTATGTTGGCTTTGGCACACCTGAAGGGTCAGGCAATTGTTGAGTTGAGGCCCATAAGCTCCAAAAGATGACATTACACCTTCCCTATCATAAGAGACTAAATCCGTTATTCAGGCCTTTCTCTTCTTCTTTAATTTTAAGAACTAGCTCTATCATATTATGGTTCAGGGACATGGATTTAGTCCCATAAACTGTAATAAGGAGGCGCAATATCGTATATTGGAAGGCATGAGCTCAACTCAATAGTTAATAGATTGAATTTTATATAGGTAATAATTTGGTTTTATGGATTTAAAACAATGTCACTTACAGAAAAAGTATGACCTTTAGTCTGGAAAAATAAATGTTGTCTTAGAAAGTGACTGCTGAGGTAAACTCATTATTAACCCTGCATTCTATTTGTTACTTGTGACGGCCAGCAGTCCTTGAGGATACTAGTAATCCCGACTGGGCCCCAAATAGCACAGGTGTCCTTGGTCATCGTAAAGTGTCTTGCCAGGAATTGGTCGCCATCAGTTGTGCTCGGCATCAAAGGATCCAGGAGAGAAAGTTGAAGAAGGATGAGGAGATGTTTATGTGCAGCGCAGACACACTGATGGACATGATAGGAAGTACTCAACCCTTGCCGCAGCTCAGAAGTTCATGTTTGGTAAGTGGTTATGTTGATATATGCCATCAACAAGTAGCCCGTTCCATGTTTTTTTTTTTTTTAGGAAATACAGACCTTTTCATAACAAAAACATTGATATCACCATAAAATGTAGTCTCATCTTTTTGTTGGTTATGTGTTAAGAAACCTCTTCTAAAATGGGTATGAATTTTTCACGGGTCCAAAGTTGTCATGGGAGTGTATTACTATCTTCTCGGTCACCTTCTTACACCTTTCAGAACAACAGGAACAGTTGTCCCTACTAGCCATCGGCCAGACATTTCAGACAGAGAAGCAAACCATTGTGTCTGAAATTCCCAGCTGCCTGCCAGACAGAAATAAAGTAATGCTGCAATTGCAACTGTCGGCTGCCAAAGAGACTCACCCCAATGGAGACGACCATGTTTGATCAGCAGGATGAGGGACTTTGAACAGTTACGAAAGGTGTATGAACTCCGATTTCTGTTAGTAGGTGACTATGGCCAATAACCTCAACCTCACAGTAATGATGATGAAAAAGTCCTTTATACCAGGGGCCTTAAACTATGCTGTAATTTGATGTGCATTTTTTATTATGTTTGCCTTAATATTGACCCATTCTAATTAATCTCAAAGCTAATCCCCTGTTTCAAGAATTTGTTATGTTTCTGATGCATGCTTCGTTTAAACACACATGCTTCCAGGATTTGGCCTACAGATTTAATGTATTCTTTCAATCATGGATGTCAAGATATTTTATAAATGGGTAGATACAGCAGATGTAAAATTAAGACATTCTATCAGGCTACGGCACTACTGGCACAATAGGCTGCAAGAAATAAAAATAGAAAATGAAAAATAAATCACTAAACACACACACACATGCCGCCCTACCCTGGAGAAATTCCCCTTGCAGTAGGGGTTGGGGGGGCAAGGTTTCCACACCAGCAGCACCCCCACATAGGATGAGAGGAGTGCAATCCATCAGGGGGACGGCTGCTGCTGCTCGGGGTTGCTTTGGCTAAGACGAGGGGAGACACAGTTAGAGGGGCAGCCATATTAGAATCTCTTGTTGATATTGATAGTTTAAAAGCAAGAGTCAACACCTGCCTGCCAGCCTTTTGTTAACGGGGTGATTTTTTCCTCCATTGTTTTTTCTTATCCTTACTTACTGTCTATTATTTCACACACACACACACACAAAAAAAAAAGTGCATAATTATAAAGAGAAGCCTTCCAGGATGAGGTTACAGTATGTAGTACAAGGTTATTAGTGTAGTGAATTAAGAAACAGTGGTATTGACAGACAAGTCCTAGATTGCAAGTGCCTTCTCAAGAAACAGACTGGAAGCTTGAACACAAAAACACTCACACACACACCTTCAATATAGGGACCTGCAAGGTACTGGCCTGATGTACATTTGCCTCTTATGGCCCGATTTGCAGAATATTTATATCGTTTTTTATATTGGCCCGATAAACAAAATCCTCGAACTACAACAAAATAAAAAAGAGACGTAATGGTAGGCTATTTAGTACTGGCCCGATGTACATTTGCCTCTTATGGGTCCCGATTGGCAGAATATTTATATCGGCCTTATATTGGCCTGATAAAATTGAAACTTTATGCCATAGTTCCGTTATTTGCCGGTATCGGCTTCAGGACTTTCTCAAATGTTTGCTGGGTGTCTTCTTGTGCGTCCTCACGCTATTTTCTTTTCCTGGAGGCTCTCAGTTAGGTTAATTGATTAGATTTCCCCTGTAATATAGCACTGTAGGTGTAGGGCAGAAGTGTTTAAACTATATCAAATTTAAAAAAAATAAGTAAAGAAATAAAAATTGAAAGATATGCAGTAAATTTTATATTCTCCTCTTCGTATTATTTGTCGCTAAAAAGGTTAAATTATTGATAGATAGCGAGATATATAAGAAGGATTATCTATGCAATGGTCCGTTATCGCAACACCTGGGACACCCACGTTGGAATGTAAACAAGAGAGCATGTGGACCTTTCATCCTCCTATCTATGTCTCCATTCTCTCTCTCTCTCTCTCTCTCTCTCTCTCTCTCTCTCTCTCTCTCTCTCTCTCTACTCTATCTATCTCTCAACATTGAGAGAGAGAGAGAGAGAGAGAGAGAGAGAGAGAGAGAGAGAGAGAGAGAGAGAGAGAATTTTAATAATAGATTACATCACAAGATAAACATTTCAAGTTCATTTTCACTCTCTCTCTCTCTCTCTCTCTCTCTCTCTCTAAGTTTTGCAGGCCAAGCAACAGTCAACAGTTAGATAAATGAATAGATAGATAAATAGATAGATAGATAAAATAGATAGATAAAAGATGAATAAATAGATAAATAGATAAATATGATAGATAAATATAGATAGATAAATAGATAGCTTAAATAGATAGTCAGATAAATGAAATAGATAAATAAATAGATAAATAAATAGATGATAAATAGATTTATAAATAGAAAGAATAAATAGATATAGATATAGATAGATAAATAGATAGAGAGACCCTCTGTAAGGGTATGCTCTACGCATCACAGAGGTGATTGTCTCAGGGAATGAGTGCATACATTCCACGTAATTTCTCTCTCTACTCCTCATGCTAAAAAGCCTTGGTTTAATCATGCTTGTTCTCGTGCTATTAAAGATAGAGAGGCTGCTCTACAAAAGGTTCCAGAGTTCTTCTGAACTCCCACTAACTTTTGATCTATATTTTCAGCTCGGAATCGTGCCAAATCTATTCTCCGACTTACCAAAACTTCTTTTTATAAATAGAAAATGTCAACACCTTGCTTCTTCTAATTCTTCCGACTTCTGGCATCTGGTACAAAATATCTCCTCCAATTTCATTTCTTCTCTTTCCTCCTCTCCTTAACCCTGACGGCAACATCAAAGCCGTCCTTCATCTGGTCTCTAAGGCTGAACTCTTCTGCTCCAAACTTTCTGTAAGAACTCCACCTTGGACGATTCTGGGCATATTCCTCCTACACATCCTCCCTCTGACTCAACTTTTTATGCCCAAAGTTATTAGCATTCTTCCTAATGATGTTTTCTTTTCATGCCCCTCTCTGGCCTCAACTCAGAAGAGCTTATAGACCTGATGGAGTGCCTCCTATTGTCCTTAAAAACTGCATGCCTTCTGTGCTGACACCCTGCCTGGTCAAAAGCCTCTTTTCTTCGTCTCTGCCTATCGGACACATCTATCTTTCCTTCCTGCTGGAAGTATGCCTTTGTACAGCCTGTGCCTAAGAAGAAGGGTGACCGCTCCAATCCCTCTCAACCACCAGTTCTAATAGCTTTACTTTCATCTTCTATCTAAAGCTTTTTGAATCAATCCTTAACCGGAAGATTCAAAAGCACCTTTCCACTTTTTAATCTTTTCTATCAAGATCGTTATTAGTATGGATTCCGCAAGGGGCGTTCTACTGGCGATCTTCTTCCTCTCTTAACTGACTCTTTAACATGGTGCCTCTTAGCAGTTTCTGGTGAAATCCTTGCTCTGTTGCGCTAGACATATCGAAAGCCTTCGACCAGAGTCTGGCACCAGTCTTTAGCTTTCAAACTGCCCTCTTTCGGATTCTATCCTTCTCTCTGTTCCTTTATCTCCAAAGTTTCCTTTCCGGCCAAATTTCTATCTCCATGCTGCATTGGTAGATGGTCACTGCTCTTCCCCTAAACTCATCAACAGTGGCGTTCCACAGGGCAAACTTCTGTCCTATCACCCAATCTCTTCCTGTTATTCATCAATGATCTTCTTTCCATAACAAACTGTCCTGGTCCACTGCATGCGCCGACGACTCAACTCTGCATTATTCAACTTCTCTTCAATAGAAGACCATCACAACAGAAGCACACGACTCAGACTGGAGGCTGAAGAACGCTTAACCTCGGACCTTTGCTATCATTTCCGACTGGGGAGCAGAAGGGTAAACCTGTGTCCTTTCCATGTTATAAAAACTCAAATTTTGCTCCACCAATCACTAGCCTTGACACCAATCTTCCAGGTACACCTATCCCCTATTCTTCGACAACACCTCATTGTCACCTTCTTCAATACTGCAAATGCATCCTCATTCTATCCTCTAACTAAAAATCTCAACTGGAAACTTCATATATTCTTCTCCTGCCAAATCAAAAGCTTTGTCGAGGTTAAGGTTCTGTATCGTCTCCGCTAGTTCTTTCTCCCCGCGCACCGTTGCTATCCATATGGTTATAGGCCTCGTCCGCCCCCTCTGACATGGTGAGTATGCATCTCACGTATGTGTGGGGGACAGAGTGGAGGCTAAGTGCTCTTCGTCTCATCAGCCATTTCTCCTCCTACAATGATAGTCTTCTAACTTTCTATAAATCTCCGCCGCGATATTGCCTCCTCTTTCATCTTCTATCGATATTTCATCGCTGACTGCTCGTCTGAACTTGTTAACTGCATGCCTCCTCCGCGGCCCCATACACACAACTTTCACTCATGGTCATCCCTATACTTGCTTATGTTGAGAGTTAACTTCAGCATCTTCACTCTTTCATCCCTCACGCTGAGTAAACTCAGGAACAATCTCCTTCATCTGTATGTTCCTCCTGCCTACGACTTGAACTCTTTCAAGAGGAGGGGTATCAGACACCTCTCCTCCTGGAATTGTGACCTTGCTTTTGGCCACCTCTTCTGATTCTTTTTATGGGAGCAAGCGATTAGCTGGCTTTTTTTATTATTGTTTTTTTTGTGCCCTTGAGCTGCCTCCTTTGTTGTAAAAAAGATAGATAGGTTGATCGGCCAGATAGATAGATGAGAGAGAGAGATGTTTATCTTCATGTTTTGGAATAATGATAACAGAGTCGATGGAGGAGGCAGTGGCGTCTCAAGCTGTTAGGCGTCAATGCGATTTTGTGCATGGAGAGTTCGTCACAAGGGAAGCCTGCAAACATAATCCACTGAGAGAGAGAGAGAGAGAGAGAGAGAGAGAGAGAGAGAGAGAGAGAGAGAGGAGGAGAGAGAGAGAGAGAGAGAGAGAGAATTTACATAGATTTTTTTATATAGAAAATCAGACCACCTTAGACCCTATGTATCCATAGAGCTGGGTGGATCTGGCTGTCCTAAACCTAAGTGATTCTAGTAGCAGAAGGCTCCCAAAACGTTGCATTTCTACTGAAGTTAATGACCAAGTTGAAGGAAGTGATGGTCGAGCTTGTTTTTTAAAGGAGTCAGTCGTATTTGGCACTGGACCACTCGAAGGTGGGAGCTTATTCCAGTGTCTCTGCACTACAACGTTGGTGAAGAAAAAATTTGGTGCAGTCTGAATTTACTGCTCATACATTTGAGTTTTATGCCATTGTTCCTCGTTCGCAAAGTGTCATCGATCATAAAACAATGTTGATCCATGTCTACATTCATTGAAACCAGTAAGTATTTTAAAACATTCGATCAGTTTTCACTCGGAGGCGACGTTTCAAGAGAGAACATGTTGAAGATGGAAAGTTTCGTGGGATTTGTTGCGCACAATAATCATTTTTGTTGCAAGGAAGGGATCATTTTGTTGCCCGGACGCTGAAACACATTCTAATTTAGCAATGGTCCTTTGCATCGTGGGGAGACCAAACTGGGGAGAGAGAGAGAGAGAGAGAGAGAGAGAGAGAGAGAGAGAGAGAGGAGAGGAGAGAGAGAGCGCAATGACTGCCCTCACTCCAAGCACCGGACTTAATGTATAGTATGGACGGACGACGTACTCCGGCGGTTCCCTACCCGGACGCGCTCGCCGTGAGATGCTCATGCCACGTTCGTGGTAGGCAGATCACCAGGATTGAGCCACTGAGAGGCGGTGGCGGATACGTACAAAACGTGGTGCAAGGTCACCGTCATACTCCTTGGCGACACTGACCCCCGCCCCTGCTCATAGTCGATAACACCGTCATCAGATTTTCGCCCGCAGGAAGACTCCTCGGTCTTAAGATCTCAAAACGTGGGCTCACTCCCCACGTCACTGAAGAGAGAGGCGGGCGAAAGCGAGGCAGTGGCGCTGAACACGTTGTGTACCGATTCCGGGATCTCAACCCGGAATCAAGCTCCATCTCGTCAAGGCCCTGGTGATCCCTGTTCTCACCCTGCACTCCCCCATCCCCATCCACGGGCTGAGTGCCACAGCCCTCAGCCAGCTCCAGAAAGTGCGAAACCGCCGTTAGGGAAGGTTCGTGTTCAGCACCAGGTGGAGGAAACGTTCAGAAACGTCGCGATCAGCGTGCACGAACTGGCTGCTGTCCCTACGCAATCAACGTCCGGCTATCTCAGATGGCCACGGGCTGTCTGGGATAGTCTGGAGGCTGCAGGCACAGTTTCAAGAACTGATGCGCCTCCCAGGAAGCCCCTGAGAGGAACCACGGATGGTTCCCGCGGAACCCTCCCGGCCACCAAGTAATTAGAGACCCAGATCCTGACCCTTGCTACCGCTGACGCTCCCCGTACATCTGCGCGCCCGTGCATAATCGTCTGCCCTGTCTGCCTGAGGGAGTGTGGGTGTGTGTGTGTGTGTAACGATATTAATAATATTTAACATGTGTGCATCAAGTGAGTTGCGTTGCTTACTGTATTGTATCTCATTTGTATATTTCCATTAATTTTTGAGTAAATGTCAGTATTTTAGGATTCTATGTATCTCTGTACATGTATATATGTATGTATGTGTCCATCTGCATCTGTATTTGTGTTTGTATTTTATTTAAATCTGCACAGAATTTGTATCTCCTTATTGTTCACTGCAATGTATGTTTCATGTACGTATGTGCGTACCTGTATTCTAAGTGTGTGCCTGTAGCTGCTATTTTTATATATATGACTTTGTACGTGTTCGTAGTATCATAGTATGTATCTCTGTGAAATGTGTTTGTAGCCAGGCTTATAATTCTGTGTATGCGTTATATTCTTGTGTCTGCTTCCTGTCTAGTATCTCTGTATGTATTATATTGTTTCTGCACTCACTTCTATCTCCAATTTCGAAATTTAAGTGTAATAAGTTCTCTTATAGCTGTCATGTCCTCTTTTCGTAACCCTTTACCTTCAACTTAAAAACGTACCTCCTAAAAACAGTGCAAAGCCGTCCGTCTATGCCCTTTCTTCCATTTTCGCTCTGTTTACTTCCACCCCTTTTGTGTTTTCCTCTCATGCATTTGAATTGCTTAGGTTAGCTAAGTCATGATGTATGTACCCCTCCCCTCTTGTAAATATCCCCTATCTTTTCTCTGGGTCAATAAAAAATATGAATCTGGGAGGAGGAATATTGAGGAAAAAGAAGAAAAGAAGGAAAGAACGAGAGAAAGAAGATGAATAGCAATGGAGGCAAAGGGAGAAAAAGAAGAAGAGACGAAGAATAAAATATAAAATAATGAGAGAGAGAAAGAAGAAAGAACATTAGTATAACACATAGCGTCATTAATACACCATAAAGTGCCTCCCGGCGTGGTCATTTCAAACACTCACCCCTCACCCAACAACAGGAACTTTGAGAGAGGGGTTCCTGAAGATAAGCATTCAGGGGTCATTATTAGGCCCTGACTACACACATACGACAATCACCCACCTAATTCCACCCTGAGTCTCCGGGAAGGCTCTTCCCCTGACAGGCACCAGACGCCCTCAGAAAATTCTTTGCATCTCCTGCTTCACCTATCCTCCATCACCGCTTTACCTCTCTGCCACCCGGATGCTGCCCGCGTCCCCACCCCGCTCCTGCTCCAGACACCACAAATTGCAACTCACCACCTTCAGGAAGCTATGAACTTGGGCAGTCGTTACCAAATGAAGCGCAGTGCCAGTGATAGTGCGGATGATTACACAGAAAGTGGATAGTCAAACCCAAAGGGCCGCATGTGGTAGCGAGTTAGCACCTCGCCGCTCACCCTCCTGGCGCTCCTTCACACCACCCTCCCTCTCCTTGCATGTTTCTCTATTTCTAGCTCTCCCAAAAACCACCCCACCCTCTCCCCCCTCTGAGTGTAGCCTTTTTAGTATTAGATTATTGTATTTTTTAATTTAGTATTTTTTCAGTCTGTAATACACCATACATTAATAAACCTGTTATTATTATTAATTTATTATTATTAATATTATTATTATTATTATTATGACTATTATTATTATTATTATTACGGCTATTATTAGACAAACAGCTCTATCCTCTCTCTTTCTCTGTCTCTCTCTCTCTCTCTCTCTCTCTCTCTCTCTCTCTCTCTCTCTCTCTCTCTCTCTCTCTCTCTCTCTCTCTCTCTCTCTCTCTCTCTCTCTCTCTCTCTCTCTCTCTCTCTCTCTCTCTCTCAGACAAAAAGCATCACCTTCACCTCAAGTTCACAGCAACTTCGTCATCTGTCAGTCGGAGAAATAAAATACATACATAAATACATGAAATACATAGATAATAGATAATAGATAAATAAATAGATAAAATAAATAAATAAATAAAATAAATAAATAAATATATATATATATATATATATATATATACAGAGAGAGAGAGAGAGAGAAATGGAAAAATAGAGATAGATAAATAGATAGAGATTAATATTGATAGTGATAAATATATAGATAGTGAGATAAATAGATAATGAGATAGATGGATAAATAGGTAGAGATAGATAAATAAATAAATAGTATTAGACAGATAAATAGAGATATAAATTGGTAATTAATAGATACATAGATAGGGATAGAGAAATATATATAGAAAAAATAGTGAAATTAATAGATAGAAATAAATAAATAGATAAATAAATAATTGAATAAATAAAAAGACAGATAGATAACATAGATGAATAAATACATAGATGAATAAATAAACATATAGATAGATAAATACCTTATATAGATGAATATAGATAGATTCAGTGAACAGATAAATAGATGGATAGAAAAAATAGATAGAATAGAAAAATAGATAGATAGAAAATAGATAGATGAAAATAGATGAATAAATAGATAAAAAGACAGAATGGAGTTTTAAAATGGATAGATAGATGGAACAGATAGATAGTTAAATAGACAGACAGAGAAACAGAAGACACACAGATTATTTTTCACACATTTTCAGTGGTCTTTAAGAGCCCACTTCAGTCCATTGGAGCATTAACTCTCATATATATATATATATATATATATATATATATATATATATATATATATATATATATATATATATATATATATATATATATATATATATATATATATATATATATATATATATATAAGTGAGCATAACAGAGTGCGAGCGTCTCTAAAATATATAAAAATTAAAAAAAAATAAGTATATGGCTAACTCAGAATGCATATATATACAAAACTTAAAACAAAATTATAGTAAGTAAAAATAATATTTTGTTACAATTAATGTGAACAAAGGATAGCATCAATAATAATAATAAGTAATAATAATAATAATAATAATAATAACTAATAATAATAATAATAATAATAATAATAATATGTAACAAAATACTACTAACAAGTAAAAATATTTTCCTTAATGAAATTACTAATATTAATTTTAATGAAAATAATGATAAAGCACAATAAAATAATAAAAATAATAATAATATTGACAGTAATAGTGATAATGACAGACATGATAATAATGAGACACAGATAGTCATGACAGACATTAATAATAATTACAACCCAGTGAGGTAACGCATAGATATGCACAATAATAATAATAATAATAATAATAATAATAATAATAATAATAATAAATAATAATGCCGAGTAATAATAAATAGTAGTGATGATAATAAGAACATAATAGCCGTGATACTGATCCTGAACATTAGCACACATAACACAGTAGTAGTAGCAGTAGTAGCAGCAGCAGTAGTAGTAGTGGTAGCAGCAGTAGTAGTAGTAGTAGTAGTGGTAGCAGTAGTAGTGGTAGTAGTGGTAGTAGTAGTAGTAGTAGTACTAGTAGTAGTAGTAGTAGTAGTAGTAGTGTGCAGTAGTAGTACAGTAGTAGTAGTAGTAGTATTAGTAATAATAGTAGTAGTAGTACAGGTAACCAAGGTAGTGCAACGGCAGTGGTAGTAGTAGTAGTAGTAGTAGTAGTAGTCAAGTAGTAGTAGTAGTAGTAGTAGTAGTAGTAGTAGTAGTAATTAACATTATTAATCAGTGGCGAAAATAGTAGTATTATTAGTAGTAGTATTAGTAGTAGTGATGATAATGGTAGTAGTAGTAGTATTAATTATTCAAAATAGTAATAATGAAGTAATAATAAATTAGTAGTATTAAAAAGTAGTAGTATTATTATTAATAGTAGTAGTAGTAATAGTAGCAACAACAACAGCAGCAACGATAAAATAAGTAATAATAGTAGCAACAACATACAACACAACTAAGCAATAGTGGTAAATAGTAAAAGCATTAGTAAGTAGTAAAATGGCTAGTAGTAGTAAAATATTAATAAATAGCAATAATAACAGTAGTAATATTATTAGTAATAAGGTTAAGTGTTAGTAGTAGTAGTAGTAAATATAATAAAGTAGTAGCAGTAGTTGTAGTAGTAGTTGCAGTAGTAGTAAGTAGCAGCAACCTTCGGCAACAACCTTGGCAGCAACGATGATAGTGATAGTAATGTGTGGTAGCGGTAGTTGCAATGATAGTTGCAGTAAGTGATGACGATGGGAAGACGGTGGTTGATAGTCGTATCAACCTGACAAGTCCTGTTAGCTAAAAGTATTATGTTTAGTACCGGTTTGTAATATTAAATACGAAAGATGGTAAATGAAAGCCACAGTCATTGGCAGGTGGGGTAAATAAGGAATTGCTTGCTGAAGAGGATATGAGGAGAATGCCATATCGTTCACAGCACGCAGCGCTCTAATACAGATGGAGGAGCCTCCGTTTTATTATTAAAAAAAGAAGTTTGTAAAAAAAAGAAAAAAAAGTTGCAGTAGTAACTTCGGTAGTAGTAGAAGTGGCCAGTAGTGGTAGTAGTAGTAGAAGTTGCAGTAGTGTGTATGATAGTAGTAGTGCGAAGTAGTTGGCAGTAGTAGTAGTAGTAGTAGTAGTAGTTAAAGTGGTGTAGTGAAGTAGTTGCGTTAAAGTAATATCAGTATTGGTAACATTGCTGACCTGGACTTTGAGGCGACGGTGGTTGATGGTTGTATCAACCACAAGCTCTGTTAACTTAAAAATAAAATGTTTAGTAAGTTTGTAATATTAAATAAAGATGGTTGTCGGCACAGTCATATTATGGCAGGGAAATCAATGAATTGCTTTTGTTATGGTAGAAATATATCAGAGATATACGCTTTCTGTAACTTTCTAATAGATCAGAGGCCCGTTAATAAAAAAAAAGTAGTAGCAGTAATGGTAGTAGTAGTAGTAGTGTAGTAGTAGTAATGGTTGAGTAGTTGAAGTTAGCTTGATAGTAGTAGTAGTATGGTAGTAGTAATGAATAGTTGCAGTAGTAGTTGCTAGTAGTTGCAGTAGTTGCTGTAGTAGCACTTAGTTGCTGTAGTAGTAGTAAAGTAGTAGTAATTAGTAGTTGCAGTATTGATTGCAGTGAATGATGAGTAGCAGTAGTAGTAGTAGTAGTAGTAGTAGTAGTAGTAGTAGTTGAAGTAGTAGTAGCAGTAGTAGTGGTAAGTAGTTGGTAAGTAAGTTACTTGTTGCTGTAGTAGTAGTAGTAGCTGCAGTAGTAGTAGTATGTAGTAGTAGTAGTAGTAGTAGTAGCAGTAGCAGTTACGGTAGTAGTGAAAGTAGTAGTAGTAGTAGCTAGTAGTAGTAGTAGCACGGTGTAGTTGTAGTATTAGCAGTAGTAGTACGTAGTAGTAATATTTATTGATGTATGAACTGGCTTTTGAGTCATTAGTGGACTAGAAATCATGAATTTAGTTTTATAATATTTAATGTTAATTTGGTTACCCATGATCCAATTTGATAATGTAACTAATGTCATCATATCCCGGGGAAGAGACTTTATATTAAGAATGACAGACTTAACTTCTGAAGTGAAGTGTAGTGGGTCGTAAGTAGAAAGAAAACATGAACCGATTCCCAGGAGATAAAGTGGAAGAAAAAAAGGTGTTTGGGTCTCTGGGATGTTCGTATTAATGTGTTTCGTATTACTGAAATAAAGTTATTGAAAGCGTTCGCTTCCATTAAAAGAATCTGTTAGTCACTCCATTGAATAAAACAAATGAAGGAAGTTTCGCTTGTTTTTTAGCGAGGTAGACTATTTATAGCCGACCAGCTTAGGTCTTTTGGAGTCCCTGCTTCACTTGACAACTTGTTCTTATAGTAATTTGCTTTGGCTGTTCCCTATGGTCGTTGTTGATTTATTTCATGATTTAAAGGCGTTTTCATATCTAAAAGGGCCATGGCATACTGTTTTTTGAAGTTTCATTACGATGATGTTAATTGAATTCTTAATGGCAGAAGTGATATAAGGTTTACCTATATGTACTTTCTTTAATTTGCTCATTATTGTGTCCAACGGGTAAGGTACTTATATACAGTTCAATAAAATTTCGTTATGTATACTGCCAAACAAATAATTTACCCGCATAATCACGAGCATTTGAATTCCAGTTAATGTTAATTAAATCAAGTTTAAAATGCACTTATGCTTTCATTGGAAAGATTTCTTCTTGGTTATAGAATTAACAGTATTAGGGGAGTGGACAGTGTTGCTTAGTGAAACATGAATTAACAACAGGAAATGATCACTAATTGAGCTATATATAATACAACTTGTTAAATAATAATCAAAATTGTTGAGAGAGAGAGAGAGAGAGAGAGAGAGAGAGAGAGAGAGAGAGAGAGAGAGAGAGAGAGAGAGAGAGAGAGAGAGAGAGAGAGAGAGAGAGAGAGAATAGTAATAAACGCAGATGAACACACACACACACACACACACACACACACACACACACACACACACACACACAAAGATCCCACACACGCACACGGAGTCCCTTATACAACCCCTCACCCCCCACCACACACACACACAGAGCCCCGAGCACACACACACACACACACCCACACACACACACATCAATAATAATATCACACGTGCGCGCCCGGTATTCAATCGGTGAGCGCTGCGCTGGTGAGGGCTGACCGCCAAAGGAGTGCGTCTGATGCTCAGCCAGCCCTTTCCGTTGATCTGCAAGTTACTGTCCCCCTTGAGCAGTTAGTGATGGGGGTGGGCAGAGGTCCAAAGTCTGAGACTGACGATGATGAGCACTGCTCTCACGCCTGGAGGCCTGCTGTCGATGACGAGTCCAACACGGACTAGGGCTGTGTGGGAACCACACACACACACACACACACATCAGAGGAGATTTCCTGCAATTAATCCTGATTGCAATTCTCTCTCTCTCTCTCTCTCTATATATATATATATATATATATATATATATATATATATATATATATATATATATATATACACACACACACAGAGAGAGAGAGAGAGAGAGAGAGAGAGAGAGAGAGAGAGAGAGAGAGAGAGAGAGAGAGAGAGAGAGAGAGGAGAGAGAGAGAGAGAGAGAGAGAGAGAGAATTCACAACACCCTCCAAGTTACTGAAACAGCTGATCTCTCTCTCTCTCTCTCCTTCTTTCCTCTCTCTCTCTCTTCTCTCTCTCTCTCTCTCTCTCTGTTTTCTGCTACAATGCTCACATCTCCTTGTTTTGGAACACATCCTGTCACATATTCACCTACCCTTTGGTTAACACATTTTCCTTCTACTTCTGTTTTTCCTCCTTTCCACTCTGCACTCGCCCATTCAGCGCATTCAGTCCTCATCTAATTAAAGCGTCCTTATGCCGCGACGAAGAGAATGGGGCCGGGTTATTCACAGTGCCTGATTTTGGGGACCTCCGCCACTCACAGAAGGCATGTTTTTCCTCACACCAGTACTCTCTCTCCCCAAGCTCCAAGCTTGTATTTGGCTCACGTTCGTTGCAGCAACGGTAAGGGTGACACCTGCTGCGCCACAGGGACGTGCGTCAACACACTGTTAGCGACTACGATGCACTTTGCTGGGCGCCTTCGATGATGTGGGCCGCGGGTTCTGGAACGAGGAGCCCTTGCTGCCGTCTTGGTCCATCGCATAAACATGACGCACGGGGAAAGTGACGGGAAAGACAGCCACGCGCGCGGAGAAATAGTGTTATCAGACGCTCTTATCCTTACGTCAACTATTTCCGGCAGAGCCATGGATGGATGAGACTTATATGTCAACCGTACTTCCGTCCGGCTCAAAGTCATGACTGCAGACATTGCAAAAACAGACACACTTGGAGGATAAACAAACAGGCGATTTGCCATAAATTAGCAGGCACGGAGATGAAGGACAGGCAGACGGGTACTTGTGGTGGACTTGACAGACAGAGACGCAGGGGGCGAGGGTGAGACGAAGAGACAGGACAGGTTACACATCAAAGGGAGTGGAGGCAGAGCGATGAATTTCTGGGCAAAAATCTTTGGGCGGAAGAGTCGAGCTGAGGAACGTGCTCAGTTTCTCTCTCATTTCTTATGACGTCATGGACTTGTTGCCTCTGCTAACTACAGAAAGATAGATAAATAGTGATACATACATAAATAGATAGAGAGAGAGAGAGAGAGAGAGAGAGAGAGAGAGAGAGAGAGAGAGAGAGAGAGAGAGAGAGAGAGAGAATACAAAAATAGTAATAAACACAATAAACAAGAAAGATGAACACACACACACACACACACACAGAGAGAGAGAGAAAGAGAGAGAGAGAGAGAGAGAGAGAGAGAGAGAGAGAGAGAGAGAGAGAGAGAGAGAGAGGAGTATTGGAGGAAAAAGAAAAAGAACGAAAGAAAGAAGATGAAGAAGAAATGGAAGAAAGGAAGAAAGAAGAAGACGAAGAATACAAATAAAAATAATGAGAAGAGAAAGAAGAAGGAACATTAGAATAAGAAC
>NW_026110865.1:0-10000 GCF_024679095.1 Eriocheir sinensis
ACACCAGTAGTATGAAATGTCTTAGATGCTGCCGTTAAAACACAAGTAAGCCCATAGTAATAACTTCCCACACCATCACCATCATAAGCCATTACTAGCCACCGGTATACCAGGCCTTTCCCAACGTAATACCCCATTCTCGCGTTAGTGTTCTCCTTCCGTTCCTCTTCCCACCTGGTCCTACGTCTACGATTTCTGGGTTACCGCAACACACGAGTCCAACCCACACACACACACACACACACACACACACACACGCACCTGTCACACCATAACTATCTACGTTGACCTTTTCACGACGGACAAGATAAAAAATAAGGAAAAAACCGCGCTTTCTATGGCGATTTTCTTTAAAATTGAAAAGAGAGAGAGAGAGAGAGAGAGAGAGAGAGAGAGAGAGAGAGAGAGAGAGAGAGAGAGAGAGAGAGAGAGAGAGAGAGAGCGCGGGTGGTAGTGCAGGGTGAGAGAGAGAGAGAGAGAGAGAGAGAGAGAGAGAGAGAGAGAGAGAGAGAGAGAGAGAGAGAGAGAGGGGGGGGGGGGAAGAAGGATGAGAGAGAGAGAGAGAGAGAGAGAGAGAGAGAGAGAGAGAGAGAGAGAGAGAGAGAGAGAGAGAGAGAGAGAGAGAGAGAGAGAGAGAGAGAGAGGGGGGGGGCAAGAATGGATTGAGAGAGAGAGAGAGAGAGAGAGAGAGAGAGAGAGAGAGAGAGAGAGAGAGAGAGAGAGAGAGAGAGAGAGAGAAAGGAAGCGTCTACTAGAATACCAGTTTAGAGAAAGCGAGAGAGACGGAGACAAAAACTGGAGCAACTATATAGTGATGGAGAGAAGAGGGAGGGAGGGAGGGAGGGAGGGAGGGATGCGAGTGATGAAAGAGAGATCGAAAAGGAGAAAGGGGAAGGGATACTATGAAAAAAAAAGTCTACGAAAGTGGTGAGGTGGCTTTCTCTACTTTTCACTCTTGTAGAATAATTAATAGACGGATAGGCTGAAAAAAACAAAGACGGATACGCTGAAAAATAAAGACATAACGGATGAGGGAAGAACTGAAGAAAGGAAGGAAGTATACAGGATAACTACGGGATGAGATACTGAAGAAGTGAATGGGAGGGAGGATATAAGGAAGGAACTAAGGAAAATATGGAGGAGGATGAGAATAGCATATAAGGAGAAAGGGAGGAGCTAGAAGATAACTACTTGAAAAGATAATGAAGGACTGAATAGGAGGGAGGATATAAAGAACGGAAAAAGGAAAATATGGAGGAGGGACAGAGTAGAATATAAGGAGAAAGGGAGGAACTATATAGAATAACTACTGGATGAGATACTGAAGGATTGAACAGGAGGGAAAATATAAGAAAGAAACAAAAGAAAATATGGAGGAGGAAGAGAGTAGAATGTTAGGAGAAAGGGATGAACTAGGAGATAAGAGCTGGATGAGATAACGAATGAAAGAATAAGGAGAATATGAGTAACAAAGGAAATAAGTTGGGAGGGAAAGAATAGGATGTAAGGAGACTAGATTAGGGTCCAAACTATATTACATGTCGGGGCCCTAATACGGAAAAGTTGGTAAGTTTCGTTTAGTCGGCGCAACTTCTGTGGTCATATGCCGGAGAGAGACAGAGAGGAAGAAAAGAGGATAACAAGAGAAAGTGAAGGAAGAGAGAGAACGAAAAAGAAAGGTGATGATAAGGGAGAATGATGAAGACAGAAAGAAGGATAAAAAAAACTATAGAACAGGGAAAAGAAGATGATGGAGAAGAGAAGAAGGAAAGAGAGGATAACAAGAGAAAGTGAAGGAAGAGAGAGAACGAAAAGGTGATATTGGGGGAGAATGAAGAAGATAGAAAGAAGGTAAAGAAATTGTAGAAGAGGGAAAAGCGATATAAAGGAAATGATGGAGAAGAGAAGGAAAAGGAAAAGGAGAGGAAGAGAGATACAGAGGAGGAAGGAGACTTAGAATGGAGAGGAAAAGAAATGCGAGAAAAAAGAAGATAGGGAGATAAAGGAGAAATATAGATGATAATAGAGAAAGGGAATAGTTTATAAAAGGTGTTATTAAAGGAGGAGGAAGAGGTGGAGGAGGAAGAAATAAGGAGAGGAGGGGGGTGGGGGTAATGATGCTATAGAGATATTTTCCTCTCAAACATCGTTCCACCCTTTTTTTCCCTCCTCTTCCTCCTCGTGACTCAGCTCTCCGTGACCATGACCTCCTCCTCCTCCTCCTCCTCCTCCTCCCTCCTCCTCGTCCTTCTTCTGGCAATGACCTAGTAAACTCTCACATTATCAAACAAACAGATCGTAAACAAAGAAGAAAAAAGAAAACGAAAAAAAAAAAAAATGAAATAAATAAATAATGCTTAGAAGTACTTAATAATTACGAAAAGAGAAACACACACCCACACACACATACACACACTGATCTAACATGACAGTAACATAATCTCGTGAGGGAAAGTTATGACGAAGAGAAAGAAAGGAGAGAAAGAGGAAAGGAAGAAAGGAGAGGAAGAGAAGAAAGGAGAGAGAAAGGGAAGAAAGGAGTGAATGAGAAAAGAAAGAAGAGAAAGAGGAAAGGAAAAAAGGAGAGAAAGAAGAAAGGAAGAAAGGAGAGAAAAGAAAAAAAAGCAAGCAAGAGGAAAGGAAGAAAGGAGAGAAAAAAGAAAGGAGAGAAAGAGAAAAGGAAGAAAGGAGAGACAGAAGAAGGAAAATAGGAGAGAAGAAAGGAGAAAAAGAGAAAAAGAAAGAAAGGAGCAAAAGGAGACGTAGAAAAGATAAAGGGAGGAAGGAAAAAGAAAACGAAGATGGAGAGATGGAGTTAAAAATGTAGGAAAAGAAGGGAGGAGGAAGGGAGGAAAAGTGAAAGGAGGAGGAAGGGAGGAAAAGTGAAAGGAGGAAGAAGGGAGGAGGAAGAAGGGAGGAAAAGTGAAAGGAGGAAGAAGGGATGAAAAGGGAGGAGGAAAGTGAGGAAAAGTGAGGAAAAGAAAGGTAGGAAAAGGGAGGAAAAGAAGAAAGGTAGGAAAAGGGAGGAAGAAAGGAGGAAAAGTGAAAGTAGGAAAAGAAAGGGGAAAGGAGGTAAGGAAAAAAAAAAAAAAAGGTACTGCACTAACCACGCAAAGGTCAAACACACACACACACACACACACACACACACACACACACACACACACAGACCAGGAGGAGGAATGCGGTAGAAGAGAATGAGGTGAGAAAAGAAATCAGATAAAAAAACATTAAAAACAAAACAAAAACTGGATGAGGAAGAGAAGGAAAGAGAGAAAAGGGTGAAGAATGACAACGAAAACAAATAAGAAGAAAATTGAATAAAAGAGAAGAAGAGGACGAGTAGCTAGTGATGAAAGAAGAGGAAGAGGAAGAAGAAGAAGAAGAAGAAGAAGAAGAAGAGGGGGAAGGGGAGGAAAGAAAGATAACAATGATGATGAGAAAGAAAAAAACGAGAAACTAAACACGTTGGCCAAAAAGAAAACGAAGAAGCAAGATGTGGAAAAAAAAAAAAAAGAGAACCGGTATCGAAGAGAAATAAGAGGAGGAGGAGGAGGAGCTCAAAAAGGAGTCGACACACTTCCATCCAAAATAAGACAATAATGACAAAATACATGACAGTACAAAACAGTCTCGTATCGCTTCTCCAATCTCCCTCACACACAAAAAAATGATTATATATGTGACTAAACAGTTCGTAAGCTCACTGACTGGCTCACTGGGTCATGTGTTGGTCAGTCAGTTAAGCCACTCAGTCAGGAGGTAGTCAGTCTTTAATTTTTCTACTTTAAATGAACCAGTCAATCGGTCAGTCAAGAGAACAGTGAGGAGGAGGAGGAGGAGGAGGAGGAGACGAAAAGGGAGGGAAGTAAGGAAGGGAAGAAGGAATAGAGGGAGGAAATGATAGAGAGAAAAGCAGAAGACGGGAGGAAGAGGGAAGAAGAGGAGGAGGAGGAGGAAGAGGAGAAAAGGGAAGGAAGAACGGGGAAGTGTTAACAGAGAGAAGCAGCGGATGAAGGGAGGAGGAGGAGGAGGAGGAGGAGGAGGAGGGTCTTTTTTGTGGACCAAGAGAAGGTATAAAGCGGGGATGGACGGAGTGCCAAAGCCTGTTCCTCCGTCCACCTCATCCAGGAAGGTACACACACACACACACACACACACACACACACACACACACACACACACACACCGTCGAGTACGTACGTGATATCAAGAGTTTGTGTCGCCTGTGTTTGTTTTTGTTTGTGTTAAAAGTGTTAGTGTTTGTGTTTGTGTGTGTGTGTGTGTGTGTGTGTGTGTGTGTGTGTGTGTGTGTCCAGATCACAAAACAAAACCGAGACCATAGCATTAATCTAACACACACACACACACACACACACTGTCATATTTCAGTAACAAGATGTACTTATTAACAATTCATCACCATTATTATTATTACTATTGTTATTGTCGTTGATGATCTTACAAATATTCCAGGAACAAACTCAAACTCAAATCTCTCTCTCTCTCTCTCTCTCTCTCTCTCTCTCTCTCGGCAGGTACAAGTGAGAAAGCTGGAACAAATATGGCGACGATGATGTGGCGACTCCTCTTGCTGCTGGTGACTGTAGGTGGTGAGTAGAGGAGGAGGAGGAGGGGGAGGAGGAGGAGGAGGCGTTAGGGGTGATGCAGCAGTACAGAATAACGTTAAGAGGTCAGTAATAGCGGTCAGCGTTTCTTGTCAGCAGTCACTCTCACCCCAAGTAATAGCACAAAAACTAGCGCCGCCAACACTGTCATATCATCGCCGGGCAGGAGCGGCGTCAGTGAGGAAGTGACAGCATTCTCTCGTCCGCGCCTCCAACAGAGGTAATGTTAATATCGAGACCGATCTTCTCCCAATCTTGGTTAGTAAGGCAGTGTTCTCTTTGGCAGCCTCGGCGACGGCAGACCAGCGGCCACACCAGATCATCTCTCTCAACTTCGGGGGCAGTCCTTACCACCCCCATCCCTCCCCAGCCTACAGCGCCCCCGCCCCCCTAACGTCCAGCCTGCACGGCACCGCGCCAGCCTCCACGCGGGTCATCCATAACTCCGGCAAGGTGGGCACCGACGACAACGGCCAGCTAGTGGGCCCCAGCAGCCCCGCGACAATCACTCCGCGCCAACCCCTGCAGCAGGCCGCCGCCAGCCCCGCCCCGCCCCTACAACAACCATTCACCGCCGACGACGGTGCCGACGACCAAGTGTTGGTCCTTCCCGCGCCTCCAGCGGCCACCTCTCCGGTGTACGGGTATCCCACCCCGCCCCAGCCCCTGCAGCACGCCGCCCAGGCCAGCCCCGCCCCGCACCAGCAGCAGCAGCCACTGTTCATCGCCACTAACGCTGGTAGCGATGGCGTGGGTGAGGACGAGGGTGTCGCCCAAAAGTTAATCTCTGACGGTTTGGTCTTCGTGCAGGAGCAGGAGGAACTGCAGCACCACAGACAACAGTTGAACACACAGCCACAGTCACAGCCGCAACACCTGCAGCAGCAGGGATATGAGCAGGGGCAGGAGCAGGAGCGACAACAGTTAGTGCAGGAGATCCAGCAACTGTTGAAGCAACGCGATTACCTCCGGCGGCAGCAGCAACAGGCCCAACAGCTGCAGCAAGAGCGGCAGAAAGCCCGCACCTTGCCGGTCGTGCAGCCGCTCTCGGTGGTGGCTGAGGCCGTGCAGGAAGGTGACAGAGGCGACAACACCGTGGTGGTGGCGCAGATCACGGAGGACGGCGGCAGAGCCAGCTACCAGGCCCCCGCCGCTCCTCAGTATCCTGCGTTCACGATAGAATCCGCATTGGACCTGTCGCCGGCGGTGCAGCTGAATCGCAAGGAGATCAGCACCTCGTCGTTCGGCAATGCGCTGTCCACCATCCTGGCCAGCCTCACCAACGGCGCCATCACGTCCCTAGACGAGGTGAACCTGCCCGGCCCTGACCTCAGCAGCGCGCGCCGCGTCAACTTCTTCACCGCCACGGCGCCCGCAACCGCCCCGAAGCCGCGCCAGAAGCCTAAGGCCCCCGCCAATAAACCCATCCTGCTGCCGCAACGTGAGCAAACCCTCACCTTCTTCGCCGTGCCGCCCACCGTCAAGGACAGCCTCCCCGCCAAGCAGCAGCCCACCGAGGCACCGCAGCCCTACCGCGCCGCACCGGGCACCGCTGCGCCACAAGGCTTCGGTGAGTCACAAGGCTTCCCTGAGCCACAGCAAAGCTTCTTTGAGTCACAACAAGGCTTTGATGAGCCACAACAAGGCTTTGTTGAGTCACAAGGCTTTGATGAGCCACAACAAGGCTTCGTTGAGTCACAAGGCTTCGGAGACCCACAAGGCTTCGTTGAGTTACAAGGCTTCGTTGAGCCACAACAAGGCTTCATTGAGTCACAAGGCTTCGGTGAGCCACAACAAGGCTTCATTGAGTCACAAGGCTTCGGTGAGCCACAACAAGGCTTCGTTGAGTCACAACAAGGCTTTGGTGAGCCACAACAAAGCTTTGTTGAATCACAAGGCTTCGGTGAGCCACAAGGCTTCACTGAGTCACAACAAGGCTTTGGTGAGCCACAACAAGGCTTTGTTGAATCACAAGGCTTCGGTGAGCCACAAGGCTTCACTGAGCCACAACAAGGCTTTGTTGAATCACAAGGCTTCGGTGAGCCACAAGGCTTCACTGAGTCACAACAAGGCTTTGAAGAGCCACAATCAACCCTCTTTCTCGCCTCTCCGCCGAACTTAAGTGCCCCCAAACAAAGTTTCTCCGCTGCCCCCCAACACACCTTCAGCAGCCCTGCCCCAGTAAGTCTCTCGTTTGGTAACCTACAAAGCCCGCAGGCCACTCTCGGGGAAGAGCAGGAGCCTCAGGACAGTCCCCAGCACAGGCTACAGGCCACACTCCAGGAAAACCTGCGGGGCAACCTGCATGCCCTGCCCCAGGAGGCTCCCCAGCAAGGTCTGCAGTCTGGCCCTGATGAGGCCTCTCAGCAGGGCCAGCAGCTCCCACTCTTCTTTGGGGGCAACCTAGACCAAGGCTTTCGTAGTGACGTGCCCCGGCTTCCCCTGGAGGAGGGGCAAGGGGCAGGGGCAGGGACGAGTTCTGCATCCTTCAACTTTGGCTCCGTGGATCAGGTCATCACACAGGAACAGCAGACTCCTCCTGAGCCCTCTCTCACCTTCAAGGGTGAGGTGGGGCTGGGGGGCGTGGGGTCCTCCGGCGGGGGTGCGGGGCTTGGATCTGTTGGACCCTCTGATGGGGGTGTGCGTCTCGGGGAAAGCGGTCTGGGCCTGAGTCTGGGTGCCCCTGCAGTGGATCTAAGCAGCTTTGGCTCCTCTGTGGTGGATCTTGGTGGAGGTGGATCATCTGGAGTGGGTCTGGGATCAGTTGGATCGTCTGGAGTGAGTCTGGCGGAGATCAGTTCCCCAGGGGTGGGTTTGGGTTCCAGTGGATCGTCTGGAGTGAGTCTGGGGTCAATCAGTTCCCCTGGGGTGGGCCTGGGAACTGTCGGGGCCTCTGTTGTGTCGCAGGGGGATGCCTCTTCCTTTGGTGTGGGTGTTGGGCAGGGTACATCCTTCGGCGGGGCGGTGGCGCAGACACTAGGCGGGGGAGGCAATGCAGGAGTGGGTGCCCCTTCCCTTACAGTCCTGAGTGACCAACCCCAGGGCTTTGAAGGAGTTCGGGGCGGCGCTAGCTCCACCCCAAGTCAATCTGGGGGGGTATTTTTCTCTCTCGGGGGAGTACAAATCAGGGGGAACTCTGTCGGGGGAACACCAAGTGGCGGTTCTCAAAGTTTTGGCGTCCCATTATCCGCTGCAAGAGCCCAGATTTCAGACCCCAGTTTTTCTCCGTCACAGGGGGGCTTTCTGGGCCTCTCCTTAGGGAATCAGGGGTCTCAGGGCCAGGCTGGGGCATCCTTAGGGGCTAGTGGGGGTACTGGGGGGTCGCAAGGGTTCGGAGTGCCACTGTTTGGGTAAATTTATTCACGCGAGTCATGTCATCAACGCTTCACCTATTCCTCACCCAGACTATTTTTCCTCCTGTAGTAATGTTTGTTTTATTTATTCTCTCTCTCTCTCTCTCTCTCTCTCTCTCTCTGGTTTTCCGTTCACTCATTTCTCCTTCCCTGACATCCCTCCACTCCCCCTTTTCCTTCAGTCATGTTTCCCCAGTCATCCCAGCATTACTTATCACCCTTTTAGCTCTCCCTCTCTCCTCCTATTCCCCATTTACTGCCTATCTCCTTCCCTCACACCCTTTCCTCTTGATATTTTTTCCCTTCATTATTTCTGCCTTCCCTAATCCACTTTTTTCTCATGTTCGTGATGTCTTCCACTTCACTCATTCCCCCACTTCTGTATGTAAGTCTTCCCACCCCTTATAGACCCATCCCCTTCATTACATGCCTCCCTGTCACCCTTCCTCCTCAAGGGGTTCAACTTTCTCAGGTATTCCTTCCCCACCTCTTCATTGGTCCCTCCTTCCTCTCCCTCCTGACACCAATCGGAAGTACATAGGTAGCACAGCGGAAAGAGTCCCCTTCTTCCCCTCCCTCCTCCCACCAATCCCAAAAAACATAGGTAGCAAAGCAGGAAAAAAAAGACTCTCCACCATCCTATCATAGCCGCCTCATTCCCCTTCCTCCTCCTAACAATCGCAAAAACATAGATAGCATAGCAGGAAAGACTCCCCACATTCCTCAGCATTAGTTTTCCTCATTCTCCTACTCCTACTCTATATCTCCTCCTCAGCATTATTGTTCTAACTTGAGAGGGTTCGCTGGATGCTGTTTGTGTGAACCTTCTCCATTATAGCCTGTTTTGCAATCTCTCTTCATTGATGTTTTTGTCTCGTATCTCCTTTTACACAAACTACATTCTCATCGGTCTCCCTTTCTTCCTCCTCCTCTTCAACACTCCACATAGAGACCAGTTACACCCTTACTACACCCCCAAGGCTTCACCCAATCCTATCCACCCTTCCTGGCATCACCTAGGCAGAGGGGCTTTCCAACACCTGGCTAAGGGGAAAGGTCACACAGCCTTATTAGTTACAGGTGTGCTAAGATTTCGTCCAGGGAAGAGCTAGAACACCTGGATATTAGTTCAGGTGTTGTGGTCTATACCCTTGAAGAAAAGAAAGCTGGGAGGAGGAGGAGGAGGAGAAGGAGGAGGAGGAAGAAGAGGTAAAGTCCCTATCTATCCCTACGATCAGCATCACAAAGCCCAACTGTGGCGCCAGTGTACATAAGTGTGTGTGTGTGTGTGTGTGTGTGTGTGTGTTCATCTAATCATTATTACTACTGTATACTATAGTCTTATTTTATTATACTCCTGTCATAAATTAATAATAAAAGTGTATATTTAAAGTCTCTCAAAGTGTGTGTGTTACCTTGATTAAGTGGAAAGTGTACAAGGGAAGGAAGTGGTAAGGAAATGGAAAAGAGAGTAGCAATAGTGGAAAAAGAATGAAAGGGGAGAAAAGAAAAACGGATGAAGAATAGAAGCGAAATTGCAGGAGAGAATATCAATAGGAAGAACGAAAAATGAATAAGCAAAAGGATGATGGAAATAAAGCAATGGAGATGAGGAAGCAGGAAAGAAGAGGAGGAGGAGAAGGAGGAGGACGCTGTGAGGAAAGAAGAATAGAATAGGAAACGGTGGCAAAAAAATACAAGAAATCAAAACAATGCGAGGAGAAGGAGAAGATGAGGAAGCAGGAAAGAAGAGGAGTAAGAGGAGGACGCTGTGAGGAAAGAAGAGCAAAATAGGAGACTGTATGACAAAAAAATACACAAAATAAAAACAATGAGAGGAGGAGGAGGAGGAGGAGAAGATGAGGAAGCAGAAAAAAATAAGAGGAGGAGGAGCCACTTGATATCTTCCTTACTAGGCCACTTCCTCTTCCTGCACCCTCGACAAATAAATAAATAAATAAAAATAATCTAATCTAATCCTTGACGAGAGAAATAAAAACCAAAGCGAAGTGAACTGAG
>NW_026110865.1:15000-63088 GCF_024679095.1 Eriocheir sinensis
GAATCACCAAATAAATAAAAACCCTCATCTTAAAATTACCAGCTGAAATGTTCCGGCATATAATAAAACCTTTCCATATAAATCTAAGGGAATCAACTTCCATATAAATAAAAGCGCTCATCTTAAAATTACCAGCTGAAATGTTCCGGCATATAATAAACCTTTCCATATAAATCTAAGGGAATCAACTTCCATATAAATAAAAACGCTCATCTTAAAATTACCAGCTGAAATGTTCCGGCATATAATAAAACCTTTCCATATAAATCTAAGGGAATCAACTTCCAATCTTCGCTTCATAGCATACGAACACAGAAAATTACATGGAAAAATTAATAACCCATGCAACTGACCATGTCTAAAACTTCTGCACATGATAATATATATAAATGAAGAAAATTAAAATGTGCAAATTAAAATCAACGACTAATGCAACTGAACATGCTTAAAACCTTCTGTACATAATATATATAGAAGAAAAAGAAAATGCATATCAAAATTGAAGATGATATGGAAGGGTACTCAATATAAAACGGGAAAATGATACAAGAAACATGGGAAAAAAGAGCAAGAACTACATACAAACCCAGTATAATGCACCAGATTTATCATTACTGTAAAATATCTATAATGCCAGAAATATTATGTTCACGCAGTGGCAATAACAAATCCAGGACATTATTATAGCATCCATGGATCCCAACGAGTGGAAAGATTGGAAGCGAGTCGACGTGAACCTCTGCAAAAGTCAGGTAACAATACTCACCTGCCGCTCTGAATGCAGTTCCTCCACCATCTGCTCCACCTGGGTGAGGGCGGCTTTTACCTGGGGCTTCTTCAGTGAGTTCTGGGTGAGAGGGAAGGGCATTAGTGAGGCAGGAGGGGAGCTTGATAAAAAGGTATATAAGGATGTGTGTGTGCACATGATTTTAAGCTTAACCCGGTAGCAGCGAGTTTCATGTTTCTTAATGGTCCCACCAAGCGAGAAAAATGAGAAAAAATCACCCCTCGCACAAACCATTTCATAATATATATCAAAGCATTTGTGATCAGATTATGTATCATCTATTTTTTGGGGTTTATATCATGCACAAATTTGGCCCGTCGCTGCTACACGGTAAAGCCACAAATTTGGCCCGTCACTGCTACCGGGTTAAGTAGAACAAGAGCAAACATGGAAAGCATTTACGGTCATAACTCTGGACATGGCAGCTTGATTATAAACACTCACAGACTCACACAAATGAACACACACACACAAATACGCAAACACTCACCAGGTATGCCAGTTCAATCACTTCGTGCTGCTGGTGTAGTCCCAAGATGTGACACCTGGTGCAGATGTACTGAAGGAAAACAGAAAATTTGTCTCAACTTTTCTTAGAGTCCTTGAAAAGTGAATAAAATTACTTGGGCAGTTTGTTGTTGAAAGTGACGATATGATTCTCTATCCACTCAATAAAAATAATCCTAGTGGCAGTAAAGATAATTAGAGTTAAAAGCAACATTACCACACATGAAAAAAAGTGTCCGAGCTCATCAATACAAAAATGGGATTGAAAAATGATCTTACCACTCATACACACAATAGAAAACCTTCCCACTATGTACTTGAGCTAACAGAGGCAAAAATATGGCTAGAAAAGGACATAACTCACATAGACAATAGAAATCTTGGCAACCAGGTGTTTCTATTAAAATGTCACTATCCAGCAATATTACAACTTAACACATTAGAAAACCTTCCAACCAGGTACTTAAGATAACCGATATAGAAAATGTGATTATTAAGATATCAAAATGTGGACATGGGTTGTATTTGTGCATGTAATAAAGGAAAATATAGGGGAAATTATGGACATTAAATGAGAGGAAGAAAAATAAGATGGAAGGTACTAAAGTAAAACAGGGGAGGGAGAAGCTGTAAATACCTCGATACAACTACCTCTTTTTTGTATGGCCAGGTGGTGCAGGCAGACACTGAAGCTTGTGGTAGCCAGCTGGATCAACAATCAGTACGACAATTCCACAACCTACCTTCTCAATGTTGGCGCTGGTGCAAGTGTGGCACAGGAGGGAGCAGAATTCACCCGGATGCTCCCTGCACCTACTCATCGTCCATGGGCCACCTTCCGGCAATGGCTCAGACTTGTGGGCGTTCATAGTCCGTGGGAGGTGGATCTGTACAAAGAAACTCAATGTTGGTATTTTCAAGACACTTCCGCCTCTTGCATCAACAATTTACAAAGGCCATAAAGGAGACTAATCGGGTGTTTCCTCACGTTCATGTTACAGGAGCTTTGTCGAACTAAAAATTACCCCCAGGAAATGCTCACAAATCCTACGAAAGCTTTCTTGGATGTGTGTTCTTGAGCGGCGAAACGTTTTAGAATATAGGCATCAAGCCCTTACATTTCTGCACCACCAGGAATCAAAACTTTGAGTGCTCCTTTCTTACTTACCCCTGAATTATTTGAGTTTTTTTTTTTTATCACTTCAGTACAGTACATACACAATTACACTTTTTCATGACATTTTTAGACTTGCTTCAATTTTTTTTTTCCTCCACTTGTAGATTGTATTTTCAGATATGTTTATCACTTAAGAACTCTTCCTATTTTTTCTTTTCCCATTAGAAAAGAGAGAGCATCATTAGGATTTAATGCATGCATCTTGGAGGACGGTCATCTAGGAGGGCTGGAAAGATGTTACGTTATGATTGAGCCTCGTCCAACCCAATAAGCGAAAAAAAGGCTGTTAACCAAAGTGGAAAAAGAAGATGACGACAACAACGATGGAGAAGAAAGAAAGAAAATGTGAACACTGCCAACGTTGCCAGATTACATTTCTCAACTTCCTACCCCAAAACTGTCTTTTGGGCTCCAATAATGAAACCCATTCATAATTATCATTAAGAGAGTCAGATCCTGATGTTTCTTGGCAATAGTTAGGCGTCAGAAACTGGTAAATACTACGCTCTGAGTGCGACAATCTGGCAACGGTGGATACTGCAATAACAACTTGACCCTCCCTTCCCCCTCTCCCTGCCTCACCTTCCTGAAGCATGCCTCACACAGCTGGGAGGTGCAGGTGGTGCACAGAACGGAGGCTTTGATCTGGCAACACTCCTGACACTGGTCTGTATAAGGAGAAGAGAACAAGAGACAAGACGGGCTATACAAAGGTTTTCCCAGCAGATTATTACACAGGTCTGCTCCTTCTTGAATAATACTGTCTAGTTAATACTAAGAAAGTTGGTAAGCATAAAAGCCAATGAATCAGTAATTGAAAGCCTTTAACAATGAAAAAATTAATGGGTTTATGATCAAGGAGACAGACCATTTAAGAGCAAATTAAATGTAAAAAATAAATTACTATATCTACAAGCTGACATAAAAATATATCAAAGACAAAAATTAAACTGGATTCTGGAAACAAGGCTATTCCAGCATTTATCACTAAAAAAAAAAAAAAAAAAAATCTGGATTTAGCTACATGTAAAAAGGAATATATACAATCAGCATGGAATTATAATAAATTACATTGTACAATAAAATAATGCTAAGCACACCAAAGATGTATTCAATCAATGCACTTGAGTTAGGCAATATATAATACATTTTTATCCCACAATATACAAACATACCTATACAGTTTCACCTGGCAATAATAACAATAATAATAATAATAATAATAATAATAATAATAATAATAACCTGAAAAACAAATCAGCATTGGCAGCTCTGACAATAAAAAAGATCACAATATGGCAAGAAATTTAAGAGAAAAAATTAAAATAAGTTACTTTTGAACCACTTACACATTAAAACTGCAAGGCAATGATAAAAAAAATAAAATAAAATATACGTAAGCAGTAAAAGTAGGCAGCTAATGTTTTTACATGTTCACTGGAAAGAAATATATTAATTCAACTTTACCTTCAGGGCTGCATGCACACACACACACACACACACACACACACACACACACAAAAAAAAAAAAAAAAAAAAAAAAAAAAAATAATAAAAAAATAAATAAAAAATAATAATAAATAAATAAAAGTAAATAAAAATAAATAAAGGGACACTTAATGAGCTCCCTTATGAAAGATATGTATAGTCCCCCCCCCCCCAAGAAAAAAAAACCACTAAACACATGAATAAATTGCATAATATCCTTATAACAACAATAATGATATAAATTAATACACCAAAGACACATGAATAAAAAGAAATATACTATGCTTGAATTCCTGTGAGGTAGCTTTCATTAAAATTTTCACTGTAAAACTTTCAAAGTGAACACCTGAAAATACTTCAATGTGACAGCTGAAAGAGTTTATATTATGTAATTCAATGTGTTATCCTTAGTAAATTGTATCCGTGAATATCAGTAATACATTGAGAGACATCTTTAACCCTTAGACAGCGGTGAAACTATATACAGACAGTCCAAAATTCAGTCAAGTCAGTTTAGTACGGCAGAAATAACAAAACTTCCAGATTGCGGTAGAATCTATATATATATACGATTCTCAAAACATCTATTATGAGGTGTAACTATATTTATGCTACAGTCCTAACGTTGGCAGTGATTGTATTAGACAATTAATTTTTGGGGGGAGCTACTCTTCAGATACTGCTGCCGTCTAAAGGTTAATGTCTATGGGGTTAAAAATGTAAATAGATATATAAAAAGTTCAAATCTCGGCCTAACTTGTCTTGATAACTCTAGGCTGTGGAAATAGAGACAGTTCAAACCTCGGCCTTACCTTTCTTAATAATCTTTGGCTGTGAAAATAGACAGTTCAAACCTTGGCTTTATCTTTCTTAGTAATAATTGGTTGTGAAAATAGAGACAGTTCAAACCTCAGCCTTACCTTTCTTGATAACCTTTGGCTGTGGGAACATCTGAGGCTGGTGGAAAGCATTCATCATAAACCTGTGGGATTTAATAATGCTTTCATATGATGTCTTTATTCTTTTGCAACACCTTTTTCTTCATTCCTTCCTGTCTTCCTTTTTTGTACTTTTTATTTCTATCCAAAGATCTTAATAGAAACACTAGTATATCATTTACAAACACATACTGCTTGCCCATATATCTAAACAGGGCCTCATTGCTCTAAATAAATCAAAATACCCTGGGAGTCATCAAATGTACAAAACTCACTCTTTCTTCCTGTTGCAGTATAAGCCTCCAAGGATGTAGAGGTGCTTCCCTGGGGCAAAACTCTTGTCGAATGTGGTGACCTACAGGAGGGAACAAGAGATGAAGTCACTCAAGAATTTTAGCAGCCTGAGTCCTATCATAAAACACATGCCAGATTTCTTAACCCCTTGACTGCAGATTTCCTACAAGAAGACATCACCAAAAAGCTACAGGAATGGAACAAAAAGTGGCTGCTACAATTCAATGAAGAGAAATGTAAAGTCATGTGCCTTGGAAGGGGAAATCCAATTAACATACCAACACCACATGGGAAACACTCCACTATCCACCACAGAGGCAGGGAAAGACCTGGGAGTATATGTTACCAGGCTACCAGTGAAGGCCAAATCTGTGCCAATCGCAGCAGACAGGTTAAATGTCATATCAGTATTTACTGAGTTATGTGATTACTTTATCTTTTTACTTCACTTTTGGGACAGAATTAGCTAGAAGTGTTGCATTTTCACAGTTAACATATCACAATTTGTCATGAAAAGTGATATGTATAAAAAATTCAACAAAATGACTAACCTCGTCTTAAAAAACAGATCAAAAAAGACAAATCAGTCATATTATTGTTGATAACGACTAATATGACATTTAAGAAGTCAGGTGTTTGTGGCTACAGAGGGATGGAACAGGAATAACAACAGGAACAAGCAACGTAATGGAACAAGGAACAGGAGAGGAACAGCACGAGACCAGAGCGCCTTATTTCCAAGCACATAGTGAGCACCGTTGCCAGATTATCATACTCAGAGCCACGTATATACCGGTTTCTGGCCCATAACTGTTGCCAAGAAGCACCAATAATTAACCATTTAAACACTAACCATATATGAAGGCAGTTATTTGGATGATGAGAGCAGTTTTGGGGTCGGAATTTGGCAAACATAAGAGGCAGAGTACGACAATCTGGCAATGTTGATAGCGAGGGCTACAAAATACTCAACCAAAATCACCTTCTAAGACATGTATTTCCCAAACAGCACAAGGAAAATCTGATGAGAGACCGAAGAGCGTTCAAATAGCCTGAGCTTCTTAAATATACAAAAAACTTTCACACTATTAGAGACCTTACTGTATGTACTTCAGTCACTGGTTGGTATTATGAGACACTTTTGGTTCTCACATCAACTATTTCTAAAGGTCAAAGAGGGGGTCAATTGGGCTCTAATGCGTGTTCTTTAGGTTCGTGGTACAGAAGAAGGGTCAAACTACCACCAGGCTCATAAAACTACTCCTGGAAATGCCCAAAACTCCTATGAAAGACTTGTCAAATATGTGAACTTGGGTGACAAAATGTTTGGTAATATGGCCCACAATACTAGTGGATTTCTATATATAAAAAAAATCAACAGTCATTACATAAACTAATTCAACAGTTCATCAGTGCATAGAAGAATTCAACAGCTCAAGTCACTGCATAAAAAGGGAATAATTAATGTAGTGTTACAGTCCAGTTAGTTCTACCAGGCAGTTTTTCTTTTGTTACCCTCCAAAATGAAACTGTTTTCTCCGACTAGTGACAGAAGTGCAGATTTAAGGACACACTGATATTTTTTCCCTACAGCAAGACAAGTTAGTGGAATGAGGCTGCTTCTCTTGTTGATACTGAAAAGTTTAAACCAGAAGACATGATATTAAGCCAAAAGACATGATATTGAACCAGAAGACATGATTTCAGCCAGAAGACATATTAAACCAAACATGATATTATACCAGATATTAAAGATGACTTATTAGACCAGATATTAACCAATTGACTGGATTTCCTACAAGAAGATTTCACCAAGCTACAGGAGTGGAGTAACAAGTGGGTGCTACAATTCAATTAAGAAAAATGTAAAGTCCTGCACCTTGGGAGGGGAAATCCAGCATAACAATACTACATGGAAAACACTCCACTATGCACCACAGAGGAAGAGAAAGACCAGGGAGTGTATATTACCTGGCTACCAGTGAAGGCAAAATCCGTGCCAAACGCAGTGGACGGGTTAAGCTTGACCACAGGTAGAACTTACACAAGACTATGCATCCCCCTATTCACCCATCCACAGCACACCTGCCCCCACTCACCTGATTGCAGAGAATACAGGTGTGTGTGGCGGTGGCCGTGCACGACTCACACACTGCATGGCCACATGACAGCAGCAGGGGCTCTCGCTTGTGGCTGACATAGTGGTTCATGTCTGTGGGGGAGGAAGACATGGTAAAGCATTCTACCAAATATTTATTCTGCTTGGAAAAATAGTTTGGCTAAAAAAAGGCACCAACAATCATACATCACTGTATTATTGGAAAGTGAGGATTTACTCTTTACTTCTGAAAATTGCCTCCTCCGAATGGCTAAGGAATGACACACGTTTCCCTCCACTTAAAGTTACAAATGGCTAAAAACTAAGCTTAACCTGGCTATGATTTGCTTTCAGCCCCACTAAGTCAGGGTGGTCCAACTACAAGCCCACAGGTTGATTTTTAGTGGCCCACAAATACCAATTTAAATATATTGATCTATTCTATCAAATAACATAATAATATTTGTGAATAAGAATGCTTAGTATATAAAATAATACTAGGTTACCTGCAAGCCCCCCCTACTGGAAGATAATATATAACTGTCTATAACATTATTGTAAGTCTTCGACATATATATAAAAAAGAAAGTTTATGGTCTTTGACTTATATATATGCTTAGTACACTCGATATCAAAGAAACTGGACCACCCTTGTCTAAGCCATAATTAGGAATAAGTAATTTATCCACTATTTGAGAGAAATATATCTGTTAGATGAATTTGGGGGGGTAAAGAGTTAGTTTAGGTGACTAGCCTCTATCTAATTTTCTACTAATTTAACTGCTCGTCTGTCATCATATATATATTCTACTAGTATGTTCCTCAATTTCTGGGTGGCGACAGCCTCTACAAACGTCAGGAACAAGGAGAAATTAGTGAAATGCGTTTCTCACAGCTTGACGCTCTCACCGCGTTCCCAGACATCACATGGCCCTTCAAGGATAAATATTAGTTTTCGTACCTAATACCGGTATCTCGTTTCATACTTAATCGACTGCTCTTCTATAATCATATATGTATTCTAGTAATGCGTCCCTCACGTTCTGGGTCACGGCAGGATCCACAACCGTTTGGAACAAGGAGAAATCCGTGATATGCAGACAGGAATTCCTCTCAGCATGGCCCCCAAACACTTCCCAAGTGGCCCCCCAATGATAAGTAACGCCAATATCTCTTTTCCTACTTAAGTAACTGCTCTTCTGCAATCATTTATGTATTCTAGTGGTACGTTCCTCACTTTCTGGGCCACGGCAGCCTCTAGAACCGTCAGGAACAAGGGTAAATCAGTGAAATGCGTTCCTCCCCGGCATGGCCCCCCAAGTACACCCTCCCCCAGAGATAAGTAACGCCTTTATCTCTTTCCCTACTAAATCAAATGCTCTTATGTTATCAGTTATGTATTCTAGTAATGCGTCCCTCACTTTCTGGGCCACGGCAGCCTCCACAACCGTCAAAAACAAGGAAAAATCAGTGAAATGCGTTCCCCCTCGGCATGGCCCCGCTAAACCCCTGCCACACCCTTCCCCGACACCCCAGGGCCCCGAGACTAAAGCAGTAGCCGGCCTCACCCTTCAGCTTGTAGTTCACCCTGCAGCGTGGACACTTGGGTTCCTGGGGCAGCCTGTTGCCGGCCCCGAAGAGACGCGCCGCCCCGCCACCGTCCCGCGCCGCCATCATGACTCTCTGAAGCAACGAGGCGAAGCGGTGCGAGAAATATCTCCCCGAGGAAATAAGTCGTCCTGATGTCCACTACACATGCGCACTGGGGAGTACATAGAAGGAAAACCTATTAATTTACGTGGAATGGAGTAATAGGAATAATATTTAGGCCTAGGAAGTATTAGTAGAGATTTTAGGGTAGGGTGCATTTCCCCTTTCCTTCCCTTCCTCTTCCATTCTCTCCCCTGCATTCGCCATATTCTACTCCCATTATTTTTGCATCTCCCTGAATACACGACAGGAAAACCTATTAATTTACCTGAAATGGAGTAATAGGAATAGTATTTAGGCCGAGGAATTATTAGTAGAGATTTTAGGGTAGGGTACATTTCTCCTTTCCTTCCCTTCCTCTTCCATTCTCTCCCCTCCCAGCATTTTTTTATTTTTTTTATCTCCCTGAATACACAGCAGGAAAACTTATTAATTTACCTGGAATGGAGTAATGGGAGCAATTATTAGGCCTAGGAATAGAGATTTGGGGATAGGATAAATTTCCCCTGCCCTTCCCTTCCTCTTCCATTCTCTCTCCCCTCTCCCCCATTTTCTACTGCCATTATTATTTTCATTTCCCTAATTTCCCGTTGTGAACTTTGTAATGGTTGATATTGCCGGCAAGAAAACAATACATATCAGACCAACATAACCAAGCGAGCAGGAAATGAGTGGACAGGTGAGGTTTCTAAAATCTGCCTTGTTCGTTTGTCACAGTGCATTCTCTTGACTAATAAAGTTGCTCTGATGTTAGTGCCATGTATTGAAGCCGAAACAGGACAAGTAAACGATGGCAGTGAGTGAAATATTGTAAAAAGTAAGCAAGTTGGACCTCTCTCTGCGAGCTATTTTGCACTGCGAGCTGATTCCTACAAGAGCGGAAGTACCAATGTTACCAGAGAGGTGATGGTACTTAGAACATCGGATTTTTTGGTTTCTGACTCATAAGTATATCGAAATAACATTGACTTGAAGATTAATTAGAAATAAATACAGATATCTACGTGTGTGCGAGTTTTGGGGTCTGAAATGGGAAAATACAACATGCTGAGTTCAACATTCTGCTGGCAACGTTGGCGTGCCTGAGGGGTAAAGTAAAGACATATTGCACACGTATTAATTTAACTCTGCACACGTTAAACATTCTTATTATACTTCAAAATGAGAAAGTTTGTATATACGTGCTTAATTCTTCTTCTTCTTCTTCTTGAGAGAGAGAGAGAGAGAGAGAGAGAGAGAGAGAGAGAGAGAGAGAGAGAGAGAGAGAGAGAGAGAGAGAGAGAGAGAGAGAGAGAGAGATTAGTATAGGCCCTAGGGATGGAAGGAGCAGCTGCAGATAAATTTCGAGCATGTTCAAGGGCTACGTGTCAACACATCATAAACCGTTACCATTATACAACGTAGTGAGTACGAGAGTGTGTTAGCTGGGACCCACATGCTACCCAGATCTTATCAACACTAACTTCAGCGACCTCGTTCAAGTGGAGCACCGGGGGCAGCATGGGCCGAGCAAGGACCATAGCACCTAAAAAAAAAAAGTTAATGTTTGGTTACGTCGCTACAATAACTTCTCGAACGCAACCAAAACGTATCATATTTACAAATACAATACGCAGTGGTTTTATGTTTTAATAATTACTACGAACTTACATCATGAAAAAAAACCCGCGATACTTAAAGTTTAAAAACTTGACATAATGAATACGTTGACACATCTGCTGATTGTCATGAAAACGATAGGTTGCAGTCATGTAGGTGGATGATATTATGGGTCGTTTTTTAAAACATTTCGGCGCCTAAGTACACATATTTGACAAGACTTTTCTAGAAGTTTTGGGCATTTCCACTGGTAGCTTTACGACGCTGGTGGCAGTTTGATCCTTCTTCTATATTGTGAACCTTAAGAAACACGCATTAGAACCCGACTGACCTCCTTGTCGGACTTTAGGAATAATAGCGTCTGAGAATACCGACCTATTAGTCATCAAGATAAAAATTAATAAGTCTAGTAGAATCCGGAAAGATTGAACTCGAGACTTACGTAAGAGAATGAAAGATAAAGTTCATATACCCCTGATTGTACATATGTGGCGCATAGAATTCACATCCACAACAGGACTGAGGAAAAAGAAGGCCTATTTCGAGAACCTTAATACGGAGAAGAGGTCACAGGTGTATGTTATAGCTCATCGCATGTGGGGAGAGAGAGAGAGAGAGAGAGAGAGAGAGAGAGAGAGAGAGAGAGAGAGAGAGAACGACAGACACACAGACAGGCAGACAGGCAGATATATAGCCTCGCCTCCCATTTGACTGATTGATAGTTTATTGTTGCAGTTAAACAACAAAGGAGAAGGGAGGAAGCAGCCATCCCAACCCCCAGGCAATACAGAATGTGATTGAACAGCTGTGCAGAGAGAATAAACAGGATACAAATCTTATGCAAATCACCCTTAACACACTCAGCGTCTGTCAGGCTTTGTGTACTTATAGGTAACGATTCCGGGATCATCTACCTGAGCAATACGAGGATAAGTATGGGTTGCAGGTTATACAGTACAGTGGGATATTGGAAGCGGTTTCTCCTTCTATTCCTGGAGAAGCCACATGCATGGACGATCAGAAAGGAAGGGGGAGGAGTAGGACCGGATTAAGCTTGCATTGGGCCCTACGCCACCCACAGTTTTGGGCCCCCCATTGAATAAATTAGGCAAGATCTGGACAATTTCATATTGTATTGAAACTTCAGAATGAATTAATGATACAGTATATTTAATACAGATTGTCATCATCTTTATTTTCTTTATATTCTATACTTATTAGCAGCATACATACCATACTTATATACATACAGGTAACTATAGCAGCTCCACCAATGCCCGTTTTCTTGATTTCTCTTGTGAAAACTGTTCAATCATGGTTTCAAATGTCATTGAGGAGGTGACATAATTTTCAATTGACATAACAGACTAAGCATTCAGTCGTTTTTGAGTCATTGTTGAACGAAATCTGTTTTTGATCAAAGACAGTTTGGAAAATGAACGTTCACCTTTGCAGACTGTGACTGGTAATGTTAAGAACAATCGCAGAGCAGTTGAAACATTGGCAAATGTTGACTCTACAACTGAATTATTCCCTAAGTATTTTAACAGGACATGAGGATCACGATCCAACTTTAAATTGGTTACAAATTCTGAGAATGTTACAAATTCATCCTCGCAGTGGGGTTCCAAGTCATTGATGTATTTTTTCACCAAGCTGCATGGATACATCAACTCTCAGCTGTGCAGTAGTATCATTCTCCCTCAATGAGTTGTTAAAGGCAAAGTCGTCAGATATCTTGTGATAAGCCTGGCGACGTTGAGCTACTGTAAACTTACAAGTAACTTGTCAATGATGACAACAAAACTCTGTTCACGGAATTTTTGTGCATCTTGAAGATCTGCATCAGGTTCAGCAGAATCATCAGCTTGACGCCGCCGTCTTCTCTTCCGTACCTTTTCCGATACATATACTTGCTGAACAGTTTCCATGAGATTTTTTGCATCATTCTGCAGTTTATCAAATTGACCACGAGGCTCAGCAACAAAACTTTCAAGTGATAAAAACAACGATACAGCCATGTTGATATCAATATATGTGCTTTGGAGAAGAGTACTAGCTTTCTGAAAGCGCTGGAGGATCTTGTTCCACAGAACACACACAAATGCATTTTCAAGAAGGCACATTTTCTCTGCAAAAACTGATGCAGCAAGTCGAACATCTCCTTTTAGTTCCTCATTGTCTGCAATTTCATTTAACATAGATGCTAGAGTAATTTAAGTGCAGTGCTTTCACTAATTCAGAATGGAAATGCCAACGTGTGGAAAATAATGTTTTTAGGGTTAGAATTCTACCATTTTCATTAGGTGACAATCCCTTTGTTAGTAAATTCCAGCGCTTTATTGATCCAACTGAATATGCATATAATTCCTGCAGAAGTTCAAAGAAATTGCAAGCACTGACTTGTGTTGCCAACACAAACAAGTTTTCGCTATTTTATTTCATCCATTTTTTTTTCGATCAAGTCCAACGAAGCATACTGATCTCCCTGAGGCTACAGGTATTTCCGGGATTTCCATTATGTGGGGGCCCAATTATGGGTCGGGTCTATCAGGTTTTGTGGGCCCCTCAGTGCTGTGGGCCCTACGCCATGGCGTACTTGGCGTATAGGGTAATCCGGCCCTGGCCGGAGGAGGGGAGCAAGGGAGAGAGCTATTTAGACGGGGTGAGCGCGAGGAAGTAGCGTAATAAGTGCTGAGGAGGGCGAAGAACAGCTGCATCTTTTTGTCTCCTCTTTTCTTCAGCTACTGTGGAAGAGTGCTGAGTCGAAGGCCACTCCACAGCCAGCAACAACAAAGGAGCAGCGTAGCCAGATTGTCGTACTCAGGAAACAGGGTGGGAGTGAGGTGTGTGAAGTCGTCGGTTTTGGATGAACAGGGCACACCCACGGCCCCAGGCCGGCATCACTTGCAGGGCCTTGGCGAGCAGTCTAGTATGTAAGTCTGCGGGGTGAACCGACTATAATCACTATAACCGCATCATGATCATCGGTTTACGTGAAGTATCAAAATGTAACAGGTGTCTCTCTTTTACGTGACGCATGGGGTTCATCAGACTTGCTCACGCAACAGACAGGTTGGGTAGACTATATAACCCGGCAGGAGGACACGTCAAGCCAGTCACCACCGTCACTTCTCTTGAAGAGGAAGGATCCTAGCGGTGATGGCGGCCGTGCTGGACTTCGAGATGGGTCTTATACATACCTATCTCTCTCTCTCTCTCTCTCCTTGGTAATTTTCTTGGCGGCCCCGAATTGCGTTCGAGAGGGTAGACTTTTTTTATATTGACGCTTTGAGTCTTTGTTACCCTCGGGGGCCGCTAAGGTCGCGTTCAGTTGTTGTAACAGCTGATAGACCGTGAAATATAGGTCTCGATTTCTCGCAATGGTCCGAAACAGCCCTTTTTGGCCCGTAGAAAACAAACGCACGAACCACGAAATAAAACCAAACGTGTTCCAGGCACTAACCACCAAATCGAACCGCTCATCAGTAGGTCATCCGTCATCCCCATAAACAACTTGAACACCACTGCTGAGTCACTTTGTATGCACTAACATTTGCCTTCCAGCTCCCACAAGTATCACGTCAGCTGCGCCGGGTGAGTATTGTCTAGGTGTTATGTGTTGCGTCACTGACCTCGGGCCGATTTTGCTTTCCAGGAGGGGTCATAGTCAAGCCCACCCCTGCCCCCACCACCCCCGCTCCCACCACATCAGCTTCACCACCAACACCGACGACGACGATGAGTACAGCAACCACATCTACCTCTACCACAGCCAGAACCACACCGTCAACAACATCAGCAACATCAACCACGACAACGACACCACCATCAACGACAACGACACCAACAACAACCACAACGACACCAACCACAACCACAACGACACCAACCACAACCACAACGACACCAACCACAACCACAACGACAACGACACCAACCACAACCACAACCACAACGACACCAACCACAACCACAACGACACCAACCACAACCACAACGACACCAACCACAACCACAACGACACCAACCACAACCACAACGACACCAACCACAACCACAACGACACCAACCACAACCACAACCACAACGACACCAACCACAACCACAACGACAACGACACCAACCACAACCACAACCACAACGACACCAACCACAACCACAACCACAACGACACCAACCACAACCACAACCACAACGACACCAACCACAACCACAACCACAACGACACCAACCACAACCACAACCACAACGACACCAACCACAACCACAACGACAACGACACCAACCACAACCACAACCACAACGACACCAACCACAACCACAACCACAACGACACCAACCACAACCACAACCACAACGACACCAACCACAACCACAACCACAACGACACCAACCACAACCACAACCACAACGACACCAACCACAACCACAACCACAACGACACCAACCACAACCACAACCACAACGACACCAACCACAACCACAACCACAACGACACCAACCACAACCACAACCACAACGACACCAACCACAACCACAACCACAACGACACCAACAACAACGACAACGACAACGACACCAACCACAACCACAACCACAACGACACCAACCACAACCACAACCACAACGACACCAACCACAACCACAACGACAACAACAACCACCACAACCACAACCACAACGACACCAACCACAACCACAACCACAACGACACCAACCACAACCACAACGACAACGACACCAACCACAACCACAACCACAACGACACCAACAACAACGACAACGACACCAACCACAACCACAACCACAACGACACCAACCACAACCACAACGACAACAACAACAACGACAACGACACCAACCACAACCACAACCACAACGACACCAACCACAACCACAACGACAACAACAACCACCACAACTACAACAACCACAACCACAACTACGACGGAAGAATGCTCCAGAGACTTTTGTGGTAAGCGCACTTCGAATATGTTCAGTTAATCTTGCTGCTTGAAGAATAAAAACACTCATATCTATTCTTTCCCTTTGCAGAGTGCGGCAGGTTCAATCTCATGGCCGGTAGGATAGCCAATGGTGCCGATGTTGGGGCTAACGAGTATCCCTACCACGTGCTGATTGCAATTGATGGCCCCGGGAATGGAAACGACCGCGAGTGCAACGGGGTGATCGTTAGCGACAAATGGGTCATGACTTCCGAAAATTGCGTCTCCATCGGTAATCGGTAAGTCATCTCATTCTCAAACATTTCGCCGCTTACACATCCACGTCTGATAAGGCTTCCGTAGAGGTTTTGTTGTTAGTGTTTCCATGGGTAGGTTTATGAGCCTAGTGATAGTTTGACCGGTCTTAGAACCGTGAATGTGGACTACACTTATTAGAACCTGCTTTATCTCCCCTGTGGCCTTTGGATATAGTTGTTGTGAGGGCCGAAGGAGTCTGAAAATGAGAGCCACAGTAACTATATAAATTCCAAGAACTTAACCTCCTTTGTGGAGTTTGGTGATCGTTGTTGTGAGGGCCGAAGGAGTCTGAAAATGAGAGCCACAGTAACTATATAAATGCCAAGCACTTAACCTCCTTTGTGGACTTTGGTGATCGTTGTTGTGAGGGCCGAAAACGATTGAAAATACGTGCCAAGATTAGTATTTGCATCAACATATCTTTGCACACTAAACGCTGTGTCTGTGGAAAAGAACAATAAAGAAAAAGTGTTAACGTATGAAAAAAAGAGAAAAAAAAAAACGAAATTGCCGCGACGGGAGGACCTGAGAACGCATTTTGTTTTCTACTTAATCATTACAGTAGTTTTTAGGAAGAGCAATATTGAGGAACCTAATAATCTCTCTCTCTCTCTCTCTCTCTCTCTCTCTCTCTCTCTCTCTCTCTCTCTCTCTCTCTCTCTCTCTCTCTCTCTCTCTCTCTCTCTCTCTTTATCTAAACATATTATTTCTGTACAAAAGGAAGCTCAATATTACACTTTCTAGGTATAACTAATTCAAGAGCCTGTGTATGGGACAAAATTAATCGTCGACTGTTCCACACACATACAAACATACAAATACATAATAGAAACTCTCTCTCTCTCTCTCTCTCTCTCTCTCTCTCTCTCTCTCTCTCTCTCTCAAAGCAGGTGTTCACGTGATGTTGGGACCCTCGCGTGTGTGTAGAGGTAGGAGTTGTACCTGTGTGAGAGGGAACAATATAACTATTTCGACAGGTGATTTTATATATATATTTTTTATACTTTTTTTATGTCATCTCTCTCTCTCTCTCTCTCTCTCTCTCTCTCTCTCTCTCTCTCTCTCTCTCTCTCTCTCAAAGCAGGTGTTCACGTGATGTTGGGACCCTCGCGTGTGTGTAGAGGTAGGAGTTGTACCTGTGTGAGAGGGAACAATATAACTATTTCGACAGGTGATTTTATATATATATTTTTTATACTTTTTTTACGTCTTAGCCTATAGCGCCGGTAGGCTTTCTTTGGGGGTCTGGGTGGTTGGCCCGAGCCCGTCATGGCGCAGGCAAGTGTTTATAGTGGCGCAATCTGTTCTTGGATCATGCTGCCCCCCGGAGCTCATTCTTGATTCCCCTTGAACAGTTCCTCTAGAGTCCGGGGTGATGGGTGGTCTTCGGGACAGCATGTGGGTAGTCTTAGGCCACTCGGCGGTGACTGAACAATTCCTGGAGGTAGCGGCGGATTCGAACCCACGTCATCCAGAACGCGGCGGAACGCGGAACCGTGCGGCACGCTAACCACTCATCCGTTTAACGATGTAGGAACAGGTGTGGAGTTGTCCTGTCGCAAGTGTTTTAGTGAGTTTTTTTTTTGGTGGCGGGACTACGACAATATGTTTTATGGTGCGCGCATGTAAATCTCACTAAGGGCGATATTCTTAAAACATATCGGCGCATAAGTCCATATTTGACAAGGCTTTCGTAGGAGTTTCGGGCATTTCCAAGGGTAGTTTGACCATGTGCCCTTGAGCTGCCTCCTTTGTTGTAAAAAAAAAAAAAAAAAAAAAAACTCCTGTACCATGAGCCTCCCAAAAAACACACCGATTAATCTCCTTTTCGGCCTTTGGATATAATTGATGTGAGCGGCGGCAGTGTGGGAATACGTGCCGCCCTTCCACCTAGAGTCATTCAACCTTCCTGGACTCATTCCCTGGTCGGTATTATAAGATACTTTTGCTTCTCACATCAGCTATATCTAAAGGTCAAAGAGGGGGTCAGTCGGGTTCTAATGAGTGTTTCTTCAGGTTCACGGTACAGAGGAAGGGTCAAACAACAACCAGGGTCTTAAAACTACTCCTGGAAATACCTACAACTCCTACGAAAGCCTTGTCAAATATGTAAACTCGGGCGACAAAATGTTTAGTTTAGGGTCCTTGGGTTCGTATTTTAAAACATTTCGTCGCCCAAGTTCACATATTTGACAAGGCTTTCGTAGGAGCTGTAGGCCTTTCCAGGGGTAGTTTTATGACCCTGGTGGTAGTTTGACCCTTCTTCTGTGCCATGAACCTTAAGAAAACACGCATGAAAACCCGATTGATCCCCTCTTTGACCTTTAGAAATAGTTGATGTGAGAAGCGATAGTCTTAAAATTCAACCCTAAGACTGCGAGTGAATATCCTGTGACGATTTAATCTGTTTTTGTACACACACACACACACACACACACACACACACACACGCACACACACACCTTTGCTCTCCTCTTTCCAAACCTTTATCCACTCCTCCTCCTCTTTCTCCTCCTCCTCATCTTCCTCCTTGACCTTGACATCCTCCTCTTCGTTCGCCCGCTTCCACGGTGGCGAATACAAGACAGAGAGATGGTGAAATTACAACAACCTCTAGCTCTGAATTTCATGCGCCCATAAACATATATTTGCACATTGAACGTTGTGTCTGTGTGTCTGTATGTCAACGAAGGAAAAAAAAATATAAATGTCATTCGAGACCACGAAATCCAGCGACCTTTCCACAGTTTTGCCGCGACTCGAAGGACTTGTGCTAATTAAGGAGAATCAACAGGAATCTGAGAACACGTATTTTATTTTCTAACTTGTCAGTTTAAAAGTTTACAGCAAAAGAAAAATGGAGGAACCTAATAATTTGTTTCTCTCTCTCTCTCTCTCTCTCTCTCTCTCTCTCTCTCTCTCTCTCTCTCTCTCTCTCTCTCTCTCTCTCTCTCTCTCTCTCTCTTTTGTAACAGCCCAGCTGACGCGAGTGATATAACGGTCTTCACAGGCAGCGACAGGAACAGCCTAACCAGCCTAACGGTGTCCATGTTGGTCACTGATGAAAGGGATGACATACCAGCCGGGGTAAGTCTTGTAGTACTGTGTTGTGTTATGTTTGTCGTCGTAGCTGAAAGACATACAGGGCTTACACACCCACAGTGGATAAGGCTTTCGAAGAGGTTGTGGGTGTCTCCATGGGTAGTTTTATGAGGGTAGTGATAGTTTGTCCAGGTGTCTGCAAGGTGAAAGGGAAAAAACACTCGTGGTAACTCGGAAATATTGTCTTACACACTCACAGTGGATAAGGCTTTCGAAGAGGTTGTAGGTGTCTCCATGGGTAGTTTTACAAGCGTAGTGATAGTTTGTCCAAGTTTCTGCAAGGTGAAAGGGAAAAAACACTCGTGGTAACTCGGAAATACTGTCTTACACACCAACATTGGATAAAGCTATCGAAGATGATGATGATGATAATTGGGGCGCTCCGTCTTGGCGCCGCAACTGCCGGGTCATATGGCGTCAAGCTTTCGAAGAGGTTGTGGGTGTTTCCATGGGTAGTTTTATGAGGGTAGTGATAGTTTGTCCATGTTTCTGCAGCATCAATGTGAAAAACAACCATGGGAACTCGACTAATTCTCTTTGGTAATATTTATTGTGACAGCCGACAGCGTTTGAGAATACGGGTCACAATGGGCCGTATTACTAAACATTTCGTCGCCCAAGTTCACATATTTGACAAGGCTTTCGTAGGAGTTTGTGGCATTTCCAGAAGTAGTTTTATAACCCTGGTGGTAGTCTGACCCTTCCTCTGTACCATGAACTTAAAGAAACACTCATTAGACGCCGAATGATCCCCACTTTGACCTTTAGAAATAGTTGATGTGACAAGCGAATGTGTCTTATAATACCAACCAATATCTTCATAAATTCCAGTCCCCCCCCCCATTGCACGGACTCTACCCTCTCCATCCCTCATTCTCAGGAGGTTAGAATCGTCCTGCTGATGCTCACCACGCCTATCGCTGACGCCATGCCTGTGTGTCTTGCGGAGCCGGGAGACATCACAGAGGGGACCCAAATGATACTAACAGGCTGGGGACGGACATCTAACAACCGTAAGTTATTGTGCTTTCGTCCAGTGAGAGGATACGAGCTGGCATGTATTCTTTTCTACGGTATAATTCTTCGTAAACAGCTATAGCGAATGGTTGGGATGAGTAGGGGTATATACGTCGGCCACTTACATCACTTTTCGTCCTCTTATTGCACTTTCGTCCAGTGAGAAGATACGAACTGGCATGTATTCTTTTCTACGGTATAATTCTTCGTAAACAGCTATAGCGAATGGTTGGGATGAGTAGGGGTATATACGTCGGCCACCTACATCACTTTTCGTCCTCACTGGTATATGATGACATGCTGGGTTGCCTCTCCCATTCCCTGTTCTCGGAAATTTCGTTATTCACCATCGTTTTCTCTGTATTGCGTGCGATGTCTTGTCTGCCTCCGTGAACACCTTATAACTACCGCTGTTTTCGCTTCCCTCCAACAGCCAACAGCAACGCCGGCATTCTCCAAGAGCTCTCCGTCACCGTTGGAGCCCAAGATGACTGCAGACAGAGCTCGAGTAGATTCTTCTGCACCCTGAGCAATACGGGAGGCGGGTGTATGGTGAGTGTGCTCGCTCTTTACTTTGGGAAGCTGGAGGGAGAGGGAGCAACGCAGAACCCGCAGTGGAGTATCTGAATCAATATACAATGTTACTAAGAAATTAATATATTGGTTCCGAGTAAAAAAAAAGTCATATTGTAAAAGTAACCTGGTGAAACATTAGACGGAACTGTCATCCATTATGAACCTTTTAGTAATTAGACTAGGAATTGAGACTAGGATTGAAACTAGGAATTGAGACTTGGAATTGAGACTAGGAATTGAGACTAGGATTGAAACTAGGAATTGAGACTTGGAATTGAGACTAGGAATTGAGACTAGGTATTGAGACTTAGAATTGGGACTAGGAATTGAGACTAGGAATTGAGACAAGGAATTGAAACTAGGAATTAAGATTTGGATTTGAGAATATGAATTGAAACTAGGAGACTATGAATTGAGACTAGGAAGTGAGATTAGGAACCGAGACGAGAAATTGAGTCTAGTAACTGAGACTAGGAATTGAGATTAGGAATAAAAATTGAACCCTTAGGCCGGTAATGTTATGTAAAGAAACGATAACAGATGGGCAGCCAAAGTAACGGAAGGGCGATTTCGTTTTCTTCTTCTAATTTCACGATCCTACTAATTTCTTTTGATGCTGCAAGTTCTCACAAGGTTCTTTGCACATTACTTAGGAACACCATCACTCTTCGTAAGCACATTTTAAACTGCAACGGAGATGAACACCGAGGCCACGCGCGTATGCTCCCCCCTTAACTTGCTTCTTCATGTCCTTCCTGCAGGATGACGAGGGCAGCCCCGTTGTGGTCCAAGTGTGCGGTGGGGAGCAATGGGCAGTGGCGGGCATCCTCAGCAGCACGGCCGGGTGTCAAGGTGGGCAAAGCAACTCCGATGTCTTCATAGATGTCACGCAAAGTCTCGCGTTTATCCGGGATACCATCGGCGAGGTGGAGTGTTAGGTCGTCCGTGTTAGGTCAAGGTCTCTTCCTCCCGCACAATCCTTCTTCTGGCGGGCGAGATTCTGTGTTGGGAGAAAAGACCTTAATCTCACGTCTTATAACCTTATCTCTGTATATTTAGAAGAGTGTTATCTTATCAGGTTGTCTTCCTATTCTTCTTGCCACACAATTCTCCTCTTATTAAAATCCGAATCTGTGTGTGTGGGGGGTTTGTGGGAGACCTCAAGTATTCAATTGTTTTATCACATACCTTAAACTATATATGCTAATTAAAATGCCGTTATTAAATTTGACGCTGCAAGGATTTGTTGTTTAAATCTTCTTCTGTATCCTATAGCACTCTCTGTAGTAAACATTTCCACGCATGATAATTGTGTTTTACTTTAGTTAACCCTCTTGATGTCCATGCACTCAAAGATAAATGTAAGATTGCGGCTAAAATGATATACTTTTATTTATTCTTCCCTTGCAGAGTGTGGAGTGTTAAATCTTGCTGCTAAAAGGATCTAGACGCTTGCACTTATTCTTTCCCTCGCAAATTGTGGAGTGTTAGATTTTGCTGTTAAAAGAATCTAAACACTTTCCTTCATTCTTTCCCTGGCGGAGTGTGACATGTTTAGTTGAATCTTGCTGCTTAACGAATATCAACACCTCATTTATTCTTTCATTATTATCCTCCTTGCAAACTGTGGAGTGTTAGATCTTGCTGTTAAAAGAATCTAAACACTTTCCTTCATTCTTTCCCTGGCGGACTGTGAGATGTTTACTTAGTAGTTGAATTTTACTGCTAAACAAATATCAACACCTCTCATTTATTCTTGTATTATTATCCTCTTTGCAAACTGTGGAGTGTTAGATCTTGCTGTTAAAAGAATCTAAACCCTTTCCTTCAATCTTTCCCTGTCAGACTGTAGCGTGTTAAGTCACAGAACATTCACTTAAAGGGTTAGACAGGATGCTTTGTTTAATATCTTTACTCGTGGAGAAAGTTATCACAGGAAACCAGCCACGAAAGCGATACAACGACACTGGCGAGAGCTTGAAACGATCTTGAAGGCATAACGTAGCCAGACCCGGCGGAGACATTGTACGATATATAACGAGGGTAGGTTGTTATTTTGGAGACGTTATTTTGCTGTCAGGTGGGTCAAGGTGTCGGTCTGGTTGATTTAGAGATTCCGAGGTCCCGAGTTCGAAACCGCGCGACTTTCTACGCAGCAAGAATTGTTATCCGTTTGGCGTCACGACCTTATCACGAACCGTTCCTGTGATAAACTCGTTTCATTTTTCGGTGACTACTACTACTACTACTACTACCACTACTACCACTACTACTACTACTACTACTACTACTACTACTACTACTACTACTACTACTACTACTACTACTTATACCACCAACACAGCACTACTACGACTACTAATGTTACTGCCGCCACCACCATCACTACTACTACTACTACTACTACTTCTACTAATACTACTATCACTATTTCTACAGCTACTAATGATACCGACACACACAAAAAAAAGGCCAAAACCCCCCCAAAGAATATAATAATGGTAATGATGATGATAATAATAATAGTAATGATAATAACAGTATGACCCACATCCCGCGAGATCAGGGATGCTGCCCATAACAAGGATTCCTGACGTCGGGGGTCTCATAACCTTCCTCGGGTGGTGATACGGGAAGCCAATGAAAATATTAATGATTAGCTGGAGATCCTACATGCGTCATCTGCTCTCTCTCTCTCTCTCTTGTATTTTGCCAAGTGAGTGCGATTTCAAATATTAAATCTACCTGGTGAGAGAGAGAGAGAGAGAGAGAGAGAGAGAGAGAGAGAGAGAGAGAGAGAGAGAGAGAGAGAGAGAGAGAGAGAGAGAGAGAGAGAGAGAGAGAGAGAGGTTAAAAATGAAAAAAATAAAAATAAAGGAGAGCAAAGACAGAAACAGAAACAGAGAGAATTCAAAATAATGGAATATATATATATAAAAAAACGAATATTTCTCTTATGATTCTCGCCTAGAGCAATTTCCCCACTAATTGCTAACCATTCCAGTGGGGTAGCAGTCTCAACCTTCAAGACTAATTTTCCGAGGCAATTAAGTACCTGAGCTTTTTCGTACCTGGGGAAGTTTGTGCACATGAGTTTTAATTCACTTTCTTTTATTTATTTTTATATTTTTTTTCTTATTAGTCTTTCTTGGTTTCTTTCTTTCTTTTTGTCTGTTTCTTCTTTTCTTTTTCTTCCCTTTTCTTCTTTCTTTCGTTTTCTTTTATTTATTTCTTTTTTCTTTTTTCTTCTTTTTATTTCTTTTCTTCTTTCGTTGTCTTTCGTTTTCTTTTTTCTTCTTTTTCTTTCTTTCCTCCCTTCGTTTTCTTTCTTTTTTTTCTTTTTTATTTTCTTCATATCTTTCTTTTTCTTTCTTACTTTCTCTTTTTTTTTTCTTCCTCTAACTTTTTTGGTCTCTCGTTTATCTCTTTTTTCCGTCTTTTTTTTCTCTCTCTCTCTCTCTCTCTCTCTTCTATCCGTCTCTCTCTTTCTTTCTTTTTCTCTAACGTTCTTTCCTCCTTCATTTCTATTTTTCTTTCCCTCTTTTTTTCCCTCTTTTTTTTCTCTCTAACTTTCCTTCTTTCTTACTTTTTCTCTCTCTCTTTGTTTTTCTTTCTTTCTTTTTTACTTCCTTTTTTTCTCTCTTTCTCTAGCTTTCTCTTTCTTTCCTTCCTTCTCTCTTTCTTTTTTCTTCCTCGTATGCCTATTCCTCTTCATCATATTCTTCTTCAACATCCTCCTGCTTCGGTCAGTTCTTCCTATTTATCATTCGTGTATTTTATCATTTGTTTTCCTCGTCCCGTCATCTTTTATCATGTCATTTATATTTTTCTTTTCTTCAGTTTTCATCGTCTATAATCTTGTCGGGCTGAGGTCAATATTGATAACAGTTCATTGTCTGTGCCTGTGTATAATTTCTGGAGCATGGAGGAGTGATTCATTGTCTATTTCTTGGTCTTTCTGGAGCATGTATTGATAACAGCTCATTGTCTGTGTCTTGTAAAATTCCTGGAGCATGAACGAGTGGTTCAATGTGTGTTTAATTTCTGGAGCATTTAGTGTCTATTTCCTTGGTATTTCCGGAGCATTTATTGATAATAGTTCATTGTCTGTGTCTTGTAAAATTGCTGGATCATGGAAGAGTGATTCAGTGTGTGTATATCTGGAGCATGTAGGTCTGATTTAGTGTCTATTTCTTGTAGTATCTCCGGAGCATATGCTAATGGTTCAATGTCTGTCTCTTTTAGTATTTCTGGAGCATGGAGATGTTATTCATTGCCTTTGAATTATTTGCTGTATTGAATATCCTGTTGTGTGTGCGTGTGTGTGTGTGTGTGTGTGTGTGTGTGTGTGTGTGTGTGTGTGTGTGTTCCCTCTCCCGTGAAACTGCGTTATTCAAAGAAACAACAACAACAACAATAACAATCAACACACTCACACACACACACACACACACACACACACACACACAGAGTAATCACGTTTCAGAAATTTCAAATAATAATGTTTTTTTTCTGTTCTTTTTCAACCCCTTCTCTTTTCCCTCTAAGTGGCGCCTAGTTTAAGGATCGAACCCTGTCCCTCAGATAAGAAATCGATGTGTCATACCGAAGCGCCACCACCACCAATACCTACCATAATTTAAACCTTAACTAGACATTCGATAAAGCAGATAATTAAATCAACCTTGACTTCCTACAACTCAAACTACTGCAAGATATATTTTTTTAAGTACACTCTTTCTTTCTTTCTTTTTCTCTCTAACTCTTTCTTCCTTCTTTTCTTTTTTCTTTCTTTCCTTTCTTCATTTTCTTTTTTCTTTCTTCCTTTCTCTCTCTCTCTCTCCGTCTTTTTCCTCCTTTCTTTTTCTTTCTTTCCGTCTCTCTTACTTTCTTTTTTCTTCTTTTTCTCTCTTTCTTTTCTTTCGTTCTCTTTCTTTTTTTCTCTCTCTCCTTTCTTTTTTCTTTCTAACTTTCTTTTATCTTCTTTTTTTCTTTCTTTTCTTTCTTTTGTTCTCATTTTTCTTTTTTTCTCTCTCTCCGTCTTTTTCTTCCTTCTTTCTTTTTCTTTCTTTCCGTCTCTCTTACTTTTTTTCTGAATTTCTTTTTTCTTCTTTTTTCTCTCCTTTCTTTCCTTTTCTTTTTTCTTTCCTTCTCTCCTCCGTCTTTTTCTTCCTTCTTTCTTTTTCCTTCTTTCCCCTTCTTTCAGTCTTTATTACTTTCTTTCTCTTCTTTCTTTGTTTCTTTCTTTTTCTCTCTGGTAAGGTCGTTTGAGGGGCCCCTTGGACGAACCCAGCCCGGTAGTGGAGCAGACGAATTTTATTTATATTTTCACATTTAAGACCGGAGGATCACGATACCACTTCATCGTGTAGGTGATCGTTCTTTCATTCTCTTCCGTATTCTCTTAAAGGGCTTCTTGTTATATTATCTTGGCGTGGGAGAGAAAGGGAGAGAGGGAGGGACAGGAAAGCCGTTGGAAGGGAGGAGGAGAGAGGAGAGAGAAGGAAGGGAGGAAGAGAAGAAACAAGGTGCATTAGAAGCAGTAAAAAGGCAAAAAAACAACAATAACAAGTCAACAACAACAAATAAAAGACCAATTTGTACACAGGTAAACGTGAACGAGACAGGTGTGCAAAGGTGTGTATGCAAAGGTAATTAAGTGATATGAGGTTAAGGAGCGTAACGAGAGGAGATTGTGAGAACTCGCCTGATTCTGTATAGGGTCTCCTGCTTCTAGGAATACGAGCGATTCCTGGCAGGCACCGGTGTGGGGAAGGGAGACGGGGAGGTGAGGGAAGAGAAGGGAAGGGAAAGGAAGGGAAGGGAAGGGAAGGGAAGAGAAGGGCAGGGAAGGGAAGGGAAGGGAGGGAAAAGGAAAGGAAAGAAAAGGAAAGGAAGGGAAGGGAAAGGAAGGAAAGAGAAGGGACGGGAAGGGAAGGGAAGAGAAGGGCAGGGAAGGGAAGGGAAGGGAGGGAAAAGGAAAGGAAATAAAAGGAAAGGAAGGGAAGGGAAGGGAAAGGAAGGAAAGATAAGGGAAGGGAAGGGAAGGGATAGGAAGGGAAGGGAAGGGAGCGACTATTTAGTGCGGGAGAAGGAATTGGGAAATATGGGAAGGAAAGGATGGGAGAGAAAGCTCGGAGGAATAGAGGGAAAGGAGGAAAGGAGGGAGGGTAGGAAACGAAGAAAGAGAGAGAACTTGATAAGAGAACAAGAATGGAAGGGAAGGAGGAGAAACAGTGAATGACAAGGAGGAAAGGGAATGATAGAGGGGAGAAAATAGAGGGAAAAGGAAGTGAAGGAAAAGGGAGAGAGAGGAAGAAAGAGAGAGAGCTTGATAAGAGAACAAGAATGGAAGGGAAGGAGGAGAAACAGTGAATGACAAGGAGGAAAGGGAATGATAGAGGGGAGAAAATAGAGGGAAAAGGAAGTGAAGGAAAAGGGAGAGAGAGAGAAGCCGGAGGAAGGGTAAGATTAAAGGGAGGAAAGGAAGGGAGGAAGAAAGAGGGGGATAACGAAGTGTGAATGGGAGGAAACGAAAGGGAGGGGGTGAGAGGATGGAAGGGAGAAGGGTAAAGGCAGGGACGGAAAAGGAGGGTAGAAGAGGGGCTAAAGATGGGAGGAAGGGAACAATGTAAAAGAAGGGAAAAAAAGAGAGAGACGAGAGAGAGAGTGGTTGGATGCAAATTAAATGAGTGAAGGGAAGGGAAGAAAAGGGAAAGGAAGGGAAGGGAATGAAAGGGAAAGGGAGGGAAGGGAAGGGAAGGGAATGAAAGGGAAGGGAAGGGAACGGAAGGGAAAGGAAGGAAGGAAAGGAAGGAAGGGAAGGAATGAAAGGAAGGAAGGAAGGGATGGGAAGGAAGGAACGGAAAGGAAGGAAGGAAGGAAGGGAAGGGAGGGAAAGAAAGGAAAGGAAAGGAAGGGAAGGGAAGAAAAGGGGAAGGAAGGGAAGGGAAGGGAAGGGATGGGAAAGGAAGGGAAGGGAAGGAAAGTGAACGGAAGGGAAGGGAAGCGAAGGGAAGAGAAGGGAAGGGAAGGGAAGGGAAGTGATGGGATGGGAAGGGGAAGGAAGGGAAGGGAAGGGAAGGGAAGGGAAGGGAAAGGAAGAAAAAGAAAGGGAAGGGGAGAGAAAGGAAAGGAATGGAAGGGAAGGGAAGAAAAGGAAAGTGATGGGAAGGGAAGGGAAGGGAAGGGAACGGAAGGGAAGGGAAGGGAAGGGAAGGGAAGTCTGTCCGCCTGTCTGTCTGTCTGTCTGTCTGTTTTCTCATCTACCTTTTGAAGCACCCACAAGGAAGGAAACAAAGGGAAAGGAAAATAAAGGAAGGGAAAGGAAAGGAAATAAATGAAAAATACAGAGGAGTAATTGAAAAGCAGAATAAAGGGTAAAAAAAAGGTCGTGTGATGAATTAGTGCAAAAGGAATGAGTGAAGAAAAGGAGAGGAAAGCAAATGAAAGGAAAATGAAAGTAAAAATATTGAGTTAAGGAGATAAAAAAAAAGAAAGGTCGAGTGAAAGTGTCAGAAATAAAAAAAAAGAAATATTATTGTAAAGGAAAGGAAATATAAATGAATAACTAATGAAAAAAAAAACAAGATGAAGAGAAAAGAAAAAGACACCAATAGAAAGGACAAACACTCAAGAAAAACAGGAATAAAAATGAAAAAAACCAGACGAAGAGAAAAAAAAGAAAATATAAGGACAGAGAGGATTGTGAAAGGAGAGGAAACGGAAACTGACTGACTACCATTTTCTTCTTATAAGCGACTTTTTCTACATAACTTTTCCACTTAACATACAGTTCTTGTGTGTGTGTGTGTGTGTGTGTGTGTGTGTGTGTGTGTGTGTGTGTGTGTGTTTACCTAGTTGTATATACCTATCTGTAGTTTTACAGGGCCTGGACTTACGCTCGTGTGGTCCTGTCTCCATATCCGTATTGTGGTCCCGTCTCCATATCTGTGTGTGTGTGTGTGTGTGTGTGTGTGTGTGTGTGTGTGTGTGCGCTAATATGAGACTGACAAAGCTCACAGGATGTCCGGTCGAAGTCTCACCTTCGGCTTCAACACTACAAACACTCAGTATCACCGCCCTCGCAGAGTAAGCCGCGATGCACACCTGGTCCTCCTCACTCCTCCCGCCGAGGCTTCTGTCGCTTCTGTCGCTGATGGTGCTGCTTCTGACATTAGCGTCGTCTGTTCCCGGAGGACTCTCCAGCAGCTGCCCCGCCGATTATAACCTTTCGGGGGCTGGGCCTGAAAACTCCAAGGAAATTGACTATGAACATCAAAATGATACAGACACACACAGATATTTCTATTTATACGTTCACCCCGAGGAAGGCTTCACTGGTGTCCATCTTTGGGTGGTTATAGACGGTGCAATATACGCCGCTTGGTTCCCGCTGCACGGCTGCTTTCCTGACGACACAGTGTCATGGTGGAAGCTGAGAGCGGCGGTGTGGTTCAACGGAGAGCAAGACTGTTATAGATTCAGAGTAGCATCTGGAGAGTGCGATGCCAGTTGTACGATAAAATCCAAACATCAATCCAAACATCGATTCATCCCCTTTCCTCAAATCGTTGTGTACGGGCCCTCGAGGTGGAGACGAGACATACCTGAAGACAAAAACTGCACCACCAGGAGGGAACCATATTATAAGCATCCAAGGTCATACCCTCAATGCACAGCAGAGCCTCCTGACCCGAAGTCTCAAACAACACCAAAGGGCCGGCTCCACAGCGGCTCACAAACGCCTGCTCCAAACACCACCACTGCCACAAAACCATCCACAGCGAAAATGCTTACAGAGGGGGTGATTGCTGCTGTGGTGGGAGCGGCGGTGGCGCTGGTGGTGATAGTGGTGGTGGTGGCGCTGATCCTGCTGACGGAGTGTGTGGTGATGGTGGTGAAGAGGCGGATTCAAGACCGAAGATAATGATACTGGAGGTTAGTCTCTCTCTCTCTCTCTCTCTCTCTCTCTCTCTCTCTCTCTCATTTTTATCATGGCAAATTTATCATATACCTATTTTTCAGTCTGACAAATTAAGTAGTATTAGTATTAGTAGTATTAGTATTAGTAGTAGTAGTTGTAGTAGCAGCAACAATAGTAGTAGTAGCAGCAGTAATAGTAGTAGTAGTAGTAGGTTCTCCCTGCTCAGGTCGGCCATCCTATGTCTCAGGGGCACCAGACACTCTGGCCCAAAAGCTACCAACATCTCCAATATGGACTATGAAGCCACAGTGGTGGAGAGTGACATTAGGGTGGGTCGGGAGTGACTTGAGTAGGGAAGGAAAGGGGGATCTAGACGTAATAGATGATGTGTGATTCAGTGTCAGGTAGTATTAGTGATATGGTTGGATGCCACAGTCATTAGCGAACAGAGTTGGGGCTAATGACCTCCAAGCTGTGGAGCCCTCCATGATTATGTGTCGGGAAAATAAACATGGGTGGAGGTATCATTTATGTAGTAGTAGTAGTAGTAGCAATAATAATAGTAGTAGTAGTAGTAGTAGTAGTAGTAGTAGCAATAATAATAGTAGTAGTAGTAGTAGTAGTAGTAGCAGTAGTAGTAGTAGCAGTAGTAGTAGTAGCAATAATAATAGTAGTAGTAGTAGTAGTAGTGGTAGTAGTAGTAGTAGTAGCAGCAGCAGTAGTAGTGGGAGTAGCAGTAACACCAACCCACACTTGCAGACATCTGATGCTAGGACACTGCGGCGCATAATCCAGCAGCGATACGGTGGCGACGAACAGGCGAGCCCAGCCACGCGTGAGGGAGAGGAGGCGAGGAGGAGGCTTAGGGTGAGGGTGGTGCTGACGAAGGTGACTCCTGAGGCAGTGTTTGGGTACTGTTACGGTGTGTCTGGAGGATGAAGGATGACGCAGCGTGTTAGGAAGGGAAACTTACACGCTGCCTGGTGATCGCGTGTGTTTGTGTCCGAAAGGTGTCTGTGTCTATCTGTTCCAGTGTTAGAGTGTTTCTTTGTAGTATTTCTGGAGCATGTGAGACTCATTCAGCGCCTGTGTATTATTTCTGGAGCATAAAGGAGTGATTCATTTTGTCTATTTCTTGGTAATTCTGGAGCATATACTAATGGTTCAATGTCTGTGTCTTGTAGTATTCCTGGAGCATGGAAGAGTGATTCATTGCCTGTGTATAATTTCTGGAGCATAAAGGAGTGATTCATTTTGTCTATTTCTTGGTATTTCTGGAGCATATACTAATGGTTCAATGTCTGTGTCTTGTAGTATTCCTGGAGCATGGAAGAGTGATTCATTGCCTGTGTATAATTTCTGGAGCATGGAGGAGTGATTCATTTTGTCTATTTCTTAGTATTTCTGGAGCATATAATAATGGTTCAGTGTCTGTGTTGTAGTATTCCTGGAGCATGGAAGAGTGATTTATTGCCTGTGTATAATTTCTGGAGCATGAAGGAGTGATTCATTTTGTCTATTTCTTGGTATTTCTGGAGCATATACTAATGGTTCAATGTCTGTGTCTTGTAGTATTCCTGGAGCATGGAAGAGTGATTTATTGCCTGTGTATAATTTCTGGAGCATGGAGGAGTGATTCATTTTGTCTATTTCTTGGTATTTCTGGAGCATATACTAATGGTTCAGTGTCTGTGTTGTAGTATTCCTGGAGCATGGAAGAGTGATTCATTGCCTGTGAATAATTTCTGGAGCATGAAGGAGTGATTCATTTTGTCTATTTCTTAGTATTTCTGGAGCATATAATAATGGTTCAGTGTCTGTGTCTTGTAGTATTCCTGGAGCATGGAAGAATGATTCATTTCCTGTGTATAATTTCTGGAGCATGAAGGAGTGATTCATTTTGTCTGTTTCTTGGTATTTCTGGAGCATATACTAATAGTTCAGTGTCTGTATCTTGTAGTATTTCTGGAGCATGGAAGAGTGATTCATTGCCTGTGAATAACTTCTGGAGCATAAAGGAGTGATTTATTTTGTCTATTTCTTGGTATTTCTGGAGCATGTATTGATAACAGTTCATTGTCTGTGTCTTGTGATATTTCTGGAGCATTTGAGACTCATTCAGTGCTTGTGTATAATTTCTGGAGCATGGAGGAGTGATTCATTGTCTATTTCTTGGTCTTTCTGGAGCATGTATTGATAACAGCTCATTGTCTGTGTCTTGTAAAATTCCTGGAGCATGAACGAGTGGTTCAATGTGTGTTTAATTTCTGGAGCATTTAGTGTCTATTTCCTTGGTATTTCCGGAGCATTTATTGATAATAGTTCATTGTCTGTGTCTTGTAAAATTCCTGGAGCATGGAAGAGTGATTCAGTGTGTGTATATCTGGAGCATGTAGGTCTGATTTAGTGTCTATTTCTTGTAGTATCTCCGGAGCATATGCTAATGGTTCAGTGTCTGTCTCTTTTAGTATTTCTGGAGCATGGAGATGTTATTCATTGCCTTTGAATTATTTCTGGAGCATATAAGTGTGATCTACTGACTGCGTATTATTTCTGGAGCATGGGGGCTGGTGTCTGGAGCATGGAGGGCTGATTTCTGGAGCATGTAGGACTGGTTCACTGACAGTATTATTTCTGGAGCATGGGGGCTGGTTTCTGGAGCATGGAGGGCTGATTTCTGGAGCATGTAGGACTTGTTCACTGACTGTATTATTTCTGGAGAATGGGGGGCTGGTTTCTGGAGCATGGAGAGCTGATATCTGGAGCATGTAGGACCGCTTCAATGACTGTATTATTTCTGGAGCATGGGGGACTGATATCTGGAGCATGTAGGACCGCTTCAATGACTGTATTATTTCTGGAGCATGGGGGACTGATATCTGGAGCATGTAGGACCGCTTCAATGACTGTATTATTTCTGGAGCACAGGGGACTGATATCTGGAGCATGTAGGACTGCTTTATCTCTGAAGAATGTGAGAGCGATTCACTGACTGTACTATTTCTGGAGCATGGGGGGACTGATTTCTGGAGCATGTATAGGATTGATTCAGGGCGTGCATGCTATTCCTGAAGGATGTAGAAAGTGGCATAGCTATGACTTTATATCTTTTTCCTACAGGCATTCTTTTGTTGTTTTATCTTGTATTTAAAGGAGAAATAATGCAGTAGTGTAGCGTGTGTGGAAACAGTGGTATGGCTCGTCCTCACCCTATGTTTTCCTATAGATATTCTCCTTTACATTGTTCTTGTCTTACATATGAAGGAGAAAAGAGTGTAGCCTTGCTGAGAGTAGATAAAAAAAGACACAAATTTTCACAACTTCGAGGGACAGGAAGGGGCATAGATAGATAGATAGATAGATAGATAGAGAGAGAGAGAGAGAGAGAGAGAGAGAGAGAGAGAGAGAGAGAGAGAGAGAGAGAGAGAGAGAGAGAGAGAGAGAGAGAGAGAGAGAGAGAGAGAGAGAGAGAGAGAGAGAGAGAGAGAGAGAGAGAGAGAGAGAGAGAGAGAGAGAGAGAGAGAGAGAGAGAGAGAGAGAGAGAGAGAGAGAGAGAGAGAGAGAGAGAGAGAGAGAGAGAGAGAAAACCCAGCATCAAGAACCTTCCATCGCGTCCACCTCCTCGGCAGGATTTATGGTGTAAGATAAATGATAAAGATGGAGTTGAGGAGGAAAGTAAGTAAAAAGTGAGAGAGAGAGAGAGAGAGAGAGAGAGAGAGAGAGAGAGAGAGAGAGAGAGAGAGAGAGAGAGAGAGAGAGAGAGAGAGAGAGAGAGAGAGAGAGAGAGAGAGAGAGAGAGAGAGAGAGGGCGGTATGTGTCGTCATTACCGTATGTTCTCCTATAGATATTTTTCTTTCGTAGTTTTCTTGTCCTATAATTGAAGGAGTTGTGAATTGTTTGCTTCTTTTCCTGATTAAAATGTTCTCCTTGGTGCCAGAGATAAAAAGGAGTCACCATTTATTTTGCTGTTCCTGTTGGAGTGACGTTCGTGTATGTTTTTTTTTGATGAGCTGATTGACGATTTGTATTGATGCAGAAATAGAGGATTGAATAACATATGATTGTTTCCCTTCACGGCGTGTCCGAAAAAAATACGTGATGTAACTCTCTCTCTCTCTCTCATTATTCTTTTTCCTGTCAGTATTCATTTCCTATTAAAACCACCACTCAACATCAACCCTCTCTCTCTCTCTCTCTCGTAACACACATGAAACACCCACAACAGTAAAAATTGAAATCCCTCCTAAATTCCATGGTCACACAGGCCCCTTCACATCCCCTCAACTTCCTGGAACGCCTCCCGAAATTCTGACGGAGCCAACGAAAAGCGCGAACTCGGAGCATTCTGGGAAGCACTAATCTGAATGTGTGTGTGAGAGAGAGGGAGAGAGGCGAGTCCCGGAAGCCCGAGCCGCCGGAAGGTATAAAAGGCGAGGCGATCCAGGGAGAGGTCCAGTTCCAGCGTGACTCTCGTGCGGTGGGAACATCCGAGTAACACGACGCGTCCAGCACTTATCTACCTACCTACCTGCCTTGCTACCCACCTCTCGCTTCCCTACTTCTTTCCGTTGGTCGCTGTCTTACTGAAGGGCAACCGAGAGTGACTGTTGTGTCGTTTAAGCCTCGACGCGACGAAGGAAACAGTGGATTGAGAAGGAAGTTACCCCAAGAGAGAGAGAGAGAATAAGACAGACAAAACTTCGCAACTTCAAGAGACATAGAGAAAGATTGAGAGAGACAACAACATCAAGAACCTCACATCGCGTCCACCTCTTCGGCAGGATTTATAGGGTAAGATAAAAGATTTAGATGGAGTTGGGGAGGAACTTCCGTAAAGAGGGAGGGAAAGGATGGGAGGGAGAGAGGGAGAGGGAGGTATTTGATAAGGGGCCGCTCTCTGATAACACTGATAAGAACGTTGAGTGCCCGGCTTCCTGTTTTCCTTTTGTTAATTACGTTCTTTTTGTCTGATAAGTGAACGAAACAATTTTTTTTTCTTTTTTTTGTCGATAAGAAATTGGTTTAGTTATGCAAGTTCTTTCTTCCTTCACCTTCCTTTAGTTTTCGTTTTTGTCTTTTTTTCATTATAAGTGAACGAAACAATTTTTTTATCTATTTTTTTAGCACTGATAAGAAATTGGTTTGGTTGTGCAGGTTCTATCTATTTTTTTTTATCTTCCTTTTGTTGTTTTTTGTCTTATTTTGTCGCGAGTTGATATAAAAAGTTGCGTCTTATAAGTGAACGAATCTATTTTTTTATCAATATTCTTTTAACGCTGATAAGAAAAAGGTTTGTTTGCGCAAGTTCTTTCTTCCTTCATCTTCCTCTAGTTGTCGTTTTTGTCTTTTTTTTATTATAAGTGAGCGAAACTATTTTTTAAACTATTTTTTATCTATTTTTTAACACTGATAAGAAATTGGTTTGGTTGTGCAAGTTCTATCTATTTTTTTATCTTCCTTTATTTGTTGTTTTTCTGTCTTTTTTGGTCCTGAGTTGATATAAAAAGTTGCGTCTTATAAGTGAACGAAACTATTTTTTTATCTATATTTTTTTAACGTGGATAAGAAATTGATTTGGTTGTGCAAGTTCAACCTTCCTTCATCTTTCCTTAGTTGTTTTTTGTCTTTTTTTTATTATAAGTGAACGAGACAATTTTTATTATCTATTTTTTATCTATCTTTTTAACGCTGATAAGAAATTGGTTTGTTTAAGCAAGTTCTACCTTTCTTTATCTTCCTTTAGATGTTGTTTTTCTGTCTTTTTTGGTCCTGAGATGATATAAAAAGTTGCGTTTCATAAGTAAACGAAACTATTTTTCTATCTATATTTTTTAAAGTTCATAAAAAAATGGTTCGTTTGTGCAATTTCTTTCTTTATTTTCCTTCATTTTTTTGTCCCGAGTTAGTACAAAAAGTTGCGTCTTATAAGTGAACGAAACTACTTTTTTATCTATATATTTTTTAATGTTGATAAGAAATTGGTCTGGTTGTGCAAGTTCTTTCTTCCTTTATCTTCCTTTAGTTGTTTTTTCATTTTCTTTTGTTTTTTCCTTCACATTTTTATCCTTCTTTGTTCATCTATTAATTCGTCTGTCTATCTTTCTATTTGTCTGTACGCTTGCCTGTCTGTCTATCTGTTTGTCTTCTGTCCGTTTATCTACCTATCTGTCTGTCTGTCTCTCTGTCTATCATTTAATCCATATGTCCGTCCGTCTGTCTATCTGCCTATCAGTCTATCTGTCTAAGGAAAGAAAAAAAACACGAATAAGCAAAAGAAAACACTGAGGAAAATAAAAATAAAACATAGAAGCAAACTGAGTATATGAAAAAAAAACATGAAGAAAACATCACGAGAATAATAAGAGATAAAAACGAAGAACAAACAAACAAAAACGAAAGGAAAATATAAGGAGTTCAATCTCAACTAATCAAACCTACACAGACATCCAATCCCTCAAATAAAAATAAATAAAAATAAAAACGCAAGATGATGTACCCGAAGTGATTCAATTTATTAGGATCATGTCTCCCTGCAGTCGGGGGGAGACATGATACAAGTCTTTAAGTACCTGAACAAGCTCAGCAACGTTGATCACTCCAAGCTCTTCACGCTACAAACTAACCTGAGAACAAGAAACAACGGAAAAACAATTCAAGCAAAGCGATGCAATACCGACATCGAGGAGGAGGAGGAGGAGGAGGAACAGGAGGAGGAGGGAGAAGAAAAGGATGGGGAAATAAAATATGAAGAGAAGGAGGAACAGGAGGCAAATGAGGAAGAGGAGGAGAATGATAGAGAGATGGATAAGTATTAGAAGGAAGGATAAGAAGAGAAGAAATAAGATGAGTGAAAGAGGTAGAGGAGGAAGAGGAGGAAGAGGAGAATAAGGAGAAAAGAAAGAGAACAAAGAGGAGGAAGGTTAGACAAAGAGAGAGAAAAAAGAAAGAACAAGATGAACGATATGAAAGAACAAGGAAGAAGAGGAGGAATACAAAGAAGGTATAAAATGAAGAAAAAATCGTAGAAATAAGAGAAGAAAAAGAGCAAGGAGGAGGAAGATTTGAGACGAGGAAAAAAGGAAGGAGAACAAGATGAACAGTAAAGAAGAAAGACGTCGAAGAGAAAGAATAAATAAAAGGGGAAAAGTGAAGAAGGAAAAAAAGAAGAAAACAGAATGCAAGTGGACAAGGAAGAGAAGGAGAAAGAGAAAAACAAAAACAAGAAAATTAAACTCAGGTAGGATAAACAGGTGTGCGTGGTTTGGGAGTCTTCCTCCTCTTCTCACCTGCCCTGCCTTACCTGTTCATTCATAAGGCACGTACGATGGACTAATTAACCCATTCACCTGGACACGGGCTTAGGAGTACAGGTAAAAAGGGAGAGTTGGGAGCATACGCCATACCTGTGTTTTTTGGTAATTTCTAAAGCATGGAAAAGTAGGAGAGGAAGAGGATAAAAGACGAAGGTAATAAAAGGGAAACTAAAGGAAACATATAAAAAGGAGAAAAGGGGACAACAGGAGGAAAGGAAGGAAGAAAGGGAGGAAAGAGAGAATGGAGTAAAGAGTCAAAACATGGAAAATATATTAAGGAAACAAAAGGATGACTATAAAAGCGAAACTAAGGGAAACATATAGAAAGGAGAAAAGGGGACAACAGGAGGAAAGGAAGGAGGAAAGGGAGGAAAGAAAGAATGGAGTAAAAAGTCACAACATGGAAAATATATTAAGGAAACAAAAAGAGCAAGACAGGAAAATGAAATGAAGGAGGAGGAAAAGAAAGGAGAGAAAGGAATGAAAATGAGGAAGAGGAGGAAAAAAACATAAAAACAAGAGAAACGGGGGATGAAAGGAAGGCAAGAAGAAAGGAAGGAAGAAGAGAATGGACTAAAAAAAAATAAATATGAAGTAGCAAGGCATAAAACGAGAGAAACAGGAAAGATGAGATAAAGGAAGGAGGAAAGAAAGGAAAGAGAGATTGAAATAAAAAAAATGAAAACAGTGAAATAAAAAAAAATATGGAGGAAAAAAACATAAATAAAACATGAGATACGCGTTAGAAGACGAAATGAAGGAAAGAAAAGGAAATGAAGGAAGGAAAGGAGAGAAAGAAAGAAAGAGAGTGGGATAAAAAATGAAGGAAAATAAAATAAAAACTGAAAAAATATGAAGATCAGAAACAAGAAATAAAACAAGAAATACACATTAGAAGACGAAATGAAGGAATGAGAAGGAAATGAAGGAAGGAAAGGAGAGAAAGAAAAAAAAAGAATGGAATAAAAAATGAAGGAAAATAAAATAAAAACTGAAAAAATATGAAGATCAGAAACAAGAAATAAAACAAAGGATACACATTAGGAGAGATGGAATGAAGGGATGAGAAGGAAATGAAGGAAGGAAAGGAGAGAAAAAAAGAAAGAGAATGGGATAAAAAAAATGAAGAAAAAGAAGCTGAAAGAAATGAAAGAAAGAGAATGGGATAAAAAATGAAGGAAAATAAAATAAAAACTGAAAAAATATGAAGATCAGAAACAAGAAATAAAACAAAGGATACACATTAGGAAAGATGAAATGAAGGTATGAGGAAATGAAGGAAAGAAAGCAGGAAGAGAAAGGGACGGGGGCCATCAGTTAACATCAACCAATCACTCGGGAGCATTGTCCTCCACTGACACGGGAACGATAATGGATGAGACAACACGAGGCGGACTGACTGACTGACTGACTGACTGACAGGGGTTATTGACACTTCTTGACTGAGTGAGTGAGTGAGTGACTGATTGACTGACTGACTGATTTGCGGGGTTGATGACGCTGGTTGACTGACTGAGTGACTAATTGACTAGGTGAGTGGGTGAGTGAGTGAGTGAGGGAGTGACAGACTGACTTTCTGATTTGTTGGGTTACTGAGACACCGGTTGACTGACTGAGTGACTGACTGACTTTCTGTTTTGCGAGGTTACTGAGACACTGGTTGACTGGCTGAGTGACTTACTGACTGATCCACTGACTGATATATAGAATGACTGACTGACTGACTGATAGATTGACTGACCGACTAACTAACTGCGTGATTTCCGGGCTTAGAGACACTGGCTGACTAACTGACTGACTGACCTACTGACTGACTGACTGACTGATTAGCTGCTTCGGGTTTGCTATGCGTAATTTAACTGTTGACCTCTCTCTCTCTCTCATTACTTCCACTATGTTTTATTTCTTTTGTTTTCTCTTATTTTTTTTTGTAATTACGATCCCAAGAAAGTGGAAGAAAAGAAAAAAAATAGTAAAATGTATAATATAACGACTCTCTCTCTCTCTCTCTCTCTCTCTCTCAAGTTTCCTCTTAAAACATTATTATTTTTTTTATGCTTTTCCAGTAAACTATTAATTTCTCTTTCTAATTTTCTCTTCTATATTTCTTTTCTCCTTCTTTCTTTCTTTTTAATTCCTCTTCATTTTCTCCTCCCCTCTTCTTTTTACTTCCCCTTTCTCTTCACCTCTTTTCTTTCCTCTTCTTTATATTTCTCACTTTTCTTCTCTATTCTTTCTTTTTTTTAATACTTTCTTTTCTAGATTTTCTTTGTTCTTTTTCCTCCTCTACTTTCTCCTCTTTTCTTTCTCCTACTTTCTTCTTTTCTCCTCTTTCGTTTCTTCTCTCTACATCTCTTCTTCTCCCCTCCTTCCATTCTTCTCTTCCCTCTTCCACATTTTCTCTTCCTTTTTTCTTTTCTCCTTTCTTTCTTCTCTTCCCCTTTCTTCACTTCCCTCTTCCTCACTTTCTCTTCCTTTCTTCTTTTCTCCTTCTTTCTTTCTTCTCTTCTCCTTTCTTCTCTTCCCTCTTCCTCATTTTCTCTTCCTTTCTTCTTTTCTCCTTTTTTTCTTCTCTTCCCTTTTCCTCGTTCTCTCTTCTTTTCTCCTTCTTTCTTTCTTCTCTTTCCCTTTCTTTTCTACCCCTCCTTCTTTTCTCCTCCTTTCTCCTCTCCATCACTCTCATTCGCATCCTAAACTAACTTTTCATTCTCTTTTATGCACTCCATTCTTGACCTTCTTTGATCTCTCTCTCTCTCTCTCTCTCTCTCCTCTTCACTTCCGGGTTGTCTTCAGGGCAATTTTACGACAAGGAACAAATGGAAGGAAGAAAGGAGAGAGAAGATAAATGGAGAGAAAGGAAAGAGAAAAGGAGAATATGGAGGAAATGCGAGAAAGGAAGAAAGGAAGAAGCAAAAGAACGGAAGAGGACAAAGGAAAAGAGGGAAATAAACATGAGGAAAAGAGGAAAGGAAAGGAGTAAATAAAGGAGAAAAAGGAGGGAAAGCAAGGAATGGAAGAAGGAAAGAAAAAAAGAGGGAATGAAAGAGTGGAATGAAGGAAGAGAAAGAGAGAAATATTGAATGAAAAAAAAGAAAGATGGATAAGAAAAAAACAGCAAGAATTAATGATAGAAAGGAACAACAAACAAGAAGAACGAATATAGAAAAAAATAATAAAACGTATTGAAGGAAAGAGAAAATATGGAAGAAAAGGAGGTAAAAAAAAAGGAATCGAAAAAAAACACAAAAGGAAGAAAAATTCGCTTTGTCAAAATGAATAACTTCCGGGTTCTGGGAAAAAAAGTAAGAAAGAAAGAAACAGAAAATGCAATATACTTTTAAATCCCTTGAAATCCATAGAAAAGAAGAATAGAGGAGCTTTTTCACTTTCCGTATGCAAGCTATTTTCTTTTCTTTTGTGAATGTAAAGAGAAAAAAATGTGTGGAGTTAAAATACTTAAAAATGTGAAGAAAATTAAATACTTGAAAATGTGAAAATGAAATGAAATAATTGAGAAAGTGAAGACAAAGTTATAAAAAAATACCATTGGAGTTAAAAAATTCTTGAAAGCGGAACAAAAAAGACATTTCAATTGTAGTTATTTAATATATGATTCTGTTAGTGTGTACCTGTGTGTGTGTGTGTGTGTGTGTGTGTGTGTGTGTGTGTGTGTGTGTTTGAGTCAGAGAATGTTAGGCAAATGGGAGTGCTTGTGTGTGTATGTGTGTATATATGTGTATGTGCGTATGTGCGTGTGTTATTAATTACGAGAGCGTCCCGGGAGGTCATCAGGTGAAGGTCAGGAGGTCAAAGGTCACGCGGTGGGGTCAGGTGTCAAGGGACGGCGCATTAAGGGAGCCTAAACGGGAGAGGGGGAAAAAAAGGAAAAAGAAGATAGGGAAAAAAGGAAAAAAAAGATAGGAAAAAAAGGAAACGAAGATTGTATTTTCACATCTGCGGGAACCATAATGAAAATGACAAAAGAGAAGAAAAAAAAAGTACTAAAGAAAAAAAAGAGAAAAAATGCAGAAAAAAATATATACGCTAACACACACACACACACACACACACACCAAATGAAATAGAAAGGAAAAAGAAAGAGGAAAAGAAAACGAGAATGAAAGTAAGAAAAAGAAACTACAAAAAAGGAAGAAAAAAAATCTATATTCGCTCACACACACAGACATAATATAAACAACAGGAAATTAAATAGATTGTGCGTGAAAGATCAATTGTTTCTTTTTTGTATTTTTCTGCATATTGTAAAACGAGAAGCAGATTATATTATTATTTTTTTATTTCACGGCATAAAAGGAGAATTTATTCCTTTGAAGCGTCATGCAATCAACGGCCTGAGAACGAGGAGGAGGAGGAGGAGGAGGAGGAGGACGAGTGGAGTTGCTGAACGCTGCACTCGACACATTTGTTTAGGTGTGTGTGTGTGTGTGTGTGTGTGTGTGTGTGTGTGTGTGTGTGTGTGTGTGTGTGTGTGTGTGTGTGTGTGTGTGTGTGTGTGTGTGTGTGTGTGTGTGTGTGTGTGTGTGTGTGTGTGTGTGTATGTGTGTGAAATGCTTTGCCTAAGGTGTTTCAATTTACATATTCTCTCTCTCTCTCTCTCTCTCTCTCTCTCTCTGTGGCTCTATCTCACTGGTGAGCCTGGCTGCATTGATTTTCAATTGTATTCGCATTCCCTATCTCACGTATCTCTCTCTCTCTCTCCCGTCACTTCCTTCAACTTAATATTAACAAGAGTAGAAATGCAACGTTTTGGAGCCTTCTGTAGAATCACTTAGGTTTAAGGACAGACCACCTAGTCTGGACCATGGGGTCTGTGAGAGAGAGAGAGAGAGAGAGAGAGAGAGAGAGAGAGAGAGAGAGAGAGAGAGAGAGAGAGAGAGAGAGAGAGAGAGAGAGAGAGAGAGAGAGAGAGAGAGAGAGAGAGAGAGAGAGAGAGAGAGAGAGAGAGAGAGAGAGAGAGAGAGAAATTATAATATATGAAAGCTAACAATCATTCCTCTTTCTTTCCTCTTTCTTTCGCGTAAAATAGAAGAGGGGAAAAATATATAATCTAGAAAGAGGAAAAAAAAGAGAATATAACACCCTTGAGGACAGGCACGCAGCAGATGGCACGCTTTCCCTCTCTTCTTCTCGTTTATCTCCTTCCTCCTCTTCCTGCTCCCTCTCCTCCTCCTCCTCCTCCTCCTCCATCTCTATCTCTTCCACCTCCTCTTTCTTTTTCGTCAACGTCAGGAAAACCAGGCCGATCGTCTCTCTCTCTCTCTCCGATATTTATTTAACCTTTACTTGCTTTCACATTTCTCTTCTGTTGTCCTTAGTATTTCATTCTCTCTCTTTTCTTCTCTAGCTCTACGTGTTTCCTTTTCCTGTTTCCCTTTTCCTCCTCCTCTTCCTTCTCCTTCTTGGTTTGTTATTTACCTACCTTTCCGTTTGCTTATGTGTCTCCTATCCTATCCATCTTGAGTCTATTTCCTCGTTAATTACTGTGTCCATCCCTTATAGTTGGGTACAAGTGGCACTAGTATAAAAAAAGGCTGCCCGCTGTAGTACAAACTGGACCCTAAAAGACGAATATTGACTGAAGGACGAAAAGGAACCTTGATGGATAAGAAATATAGATAATGTTTTTTTTAGGGCTGCTGGAGCACACACACACACACACACACACACACACACACACACACACACACACACACACACACACACACACACACACACACACACACACACACACACACACACACACACTAAGGTCAAGGTCTCTATGAATTACCTCCTTACCATTTAAGTTCGCTCCACTTACTCCCAAAATAAAGAAGAAGAGGAAGAAGAAGAGGAAGAAGAAGAAGATGATGATGAAGAAGAAATCGATTTAAAGGAAAAGGAAGATGAGGGGGATGACTATAAGAGGAGAAGGAGGAGGAGAAAAAAGAAGGAAGAATTGGAGGAGGAAGAGAAGGAATAACAATAACAATGATAATAATAATAATAATAATAATAATAATAATAATAATAATAATAATAATAATAATAATAATAATAATAATAATAAGAAGAAGAAGAAGAAAAAGAAGAAGAAAGAAGGAAAAAGAAAAAGAGGGGTAGCAGTTTACAGAAAGGATGTTTACAAAAAAAAGAAAAAAAAATAGGAAGAAAACAGCGAGAGAGAGAGAGAGAGAGAGAGAGAGAGAGAGAGAGAGAGAGAGAGAGAGAGAGAGAGAGAGAGAGAGAGAGAGAGAGAGAGAGAGAGAGAGAGAGAGAGAGAGAGAGAGAGAGAGAGAGAGAGAGAGAGAGAGAGAGAGAGAGAGAGAGAGAGAGAGAGAGAGAGAGAGAGAGAGAGAGAGAGAGAGAGAGAGAGAGAGAGAGATAACATTGAGGCCTCCCTAATTCTTCCCTTCTTCCCTTCCTATCTACAACTTTAACTCATTTTTTTTACTTTCTCTAATTACTTCCTTCTTCTTCTTCTTCTTCTTCTTCTTCTTCTTCTTCTTCTTCTTCCCTTCTGCTTCTCCCCCTTTTTACTAATCATCCTTAACTACGCATGGCTTTTCTCTTTCATTATTGGGTCTTCTCGTTATTCCTTTTCTTAATTACTTTCCCGTTCCTTCCCTTTATTGGCTATTGCTTTAAATCTTCTTTTTGTCAGCTCTTTGTCATGAATTACGCCATTAATAAGTTCTGTTTTCTTTTAATTTAGCGCTTTTTTCTATGATTTATGTTATTTTTTGCTTCATGTGACAGACGGTGATCACTACTTCTACTACTATTACTACTACTGCTACTACTATTGCTACTACTACTACTACTACTTTTCCGTTTGCTTATGTTTCTCCTAACCTATTCACCTTGAGTCTAGTCCTTTGTCAATTACTGTGTCCATTACTTATTGTTTAGTAAAAGTGGCGCTAGTATAAAAAAAAGGCTGCCCGCTGTAGTACAAACTGGACCCATAAAGACGCATTTTGACTGAAGGACGAAAAGCAACTTTGATAGATAAGAAATATAGATAATGTTTTTTTGAGGGGGTGCTGGAAAACACACACACACACACACACACACACACCACTACTACTACTTCTTCTTCTTCATTAACTTCCCTATATACACCTGGAGGTCCTCTGAAGGCAGGTATTGATTGGGTAATGCAATAGGAGGCAACTTAGGAAGCCTTTTCAGATCTTAACTCGGGCCAAGAGACTCACTGATGCCCATATTCTCAAAAATTTCGAAGCTCACATACTCACATTTGATAAGGCTTTCGTTGAGGTTGTGTTAGTGTTTGCAAGGGTAGTTTTATGAGCCTTGTGATAGTTTGACAAGGCTTTTGTACCATGAACGTCAGAAATACTCGTAAGAACAATTGATAAGGCTTTCGTTGAGGTTGTGTTAGTGTTTCCATGGGTAGTTTTATGAGCCTGGTGATAATTTGACAAGGGTTTTGTACCATGAGCGTCAGAAATACTCGTAAGAACATTTGATAAGGCTTTCGTCGAGGTTGTGTTAGTGTTTCCATGGGTAGTTTTATGAGCCTTGTGATAGTTTGACAAAGCTTCTGTATCATGAGCGTAAGAAAGACTCGCAAGAACTTGACTAATCTTCTTTGTGACCTTTGTAAATAGTTGTTATACGAGCCAAAAGCGTCTGAGAAATGGGACTGAAACTGAACGATAAGGAGATAAATTGCATTGGTGGATAGAGGGAAGGGTTGAAGATGGAAGGTACTGATGGATCAAGGTGGAGATTTGGTGGATTGACTAGTGACTTTGTGGAATGATGGATAAGGCGGATGGAGACAATATGAACTAGACACAAAAATAAGGCAGGGAGCAGCGAGTAGCGGCCTTTTTTTTTATTATTGTTTCCTTTTTTTGTGCCCTTGAGCTGTCTCCTTAGTTGTAAAAAAAAAAGAAAATTACAGATAAGAAAAATAAATATACAACCTCTAAAAGAAAACAATATACGGAGAGTAAGCCAAACAGATACAGAAACCATTGAAAGCTGTTATTTAGGAGAGAGAAAAAAAAAGATAGATTATTTTTTATAGCCGAGAAAGCAGCTGAAGGGAAAAAAAGTAATAATGAGAAAAAAAACACCCCTATAAAAATGAGTTCAGAAGAGAGATATAGATAGATAGATAGATAGACAGAGATAGATAGAAAGACAGATAGAGAGAGCTTATGAATTCCTAAGCCAATTAAGACCTTAAACAACTTTTCCCTCAAATTTGTGGAACTTTTTAAAAATGAATTGCTCTCTTGGGAGGTTTCTGCTATATAAATTTTCTAATTCCTCCTCCTCCTCCTCTTCCTCCTCCTCCTCCTCTTCCTCCTCCTCCTCCTCCTCCCATTGTGGTTGACTTACTTTTTGTTCCATTTCCTCTTTTTCATCATCTCCTCCTCCTCCTCCTCCTCCTCCTTCATAAATTTACTGCAATCTTTTGTTTTCCATCATAATTCTCTATTCAAGGCCGTCCCCCATTTTCTTTCCCTGCTGTGATTAATGTCTGTCTGTGTGTATGTCTGTTTGTCCGTTACCCCCATCCTCTCTCTCTCTCTCTCTCTCTCTCGTCCATTCCGACATGAAAGAGCAAAAGTTGGACCTTATGGTGGTGGTGGTGGAGGTGGTGGTGGTGGTGGTGGTGGTTGTGATGGTGACTTTGATGGTGAGAGCCATTAGTGGAGGTAAAGGAGCGGTGGTGGTGGTGGTGGTGGTGAGGTTCTGGAGATAAGACAGAAGATATTGATAGTGGTATGGTGTTGACAGCGATAAATAGAAGACGAAGATGAAAAAGAAGGAAGAAGAGGAGGAAGAGGAAGATGATGAGGAAGAGGATAATGATGACAGCAGGAGAAGATAGAAGAAAAAAAACAAGAACAAAAAGGAGGAGGAGGAAGAGAATGGATAATGATGAAGAAGTAAACGAAGGAAGAAAGGAGGAAGAGGAGGAGGAAGAGGATGATGATGATGATGAACAGGAGAAGGGAGAAGAAAAAAACAAGAACAAAAAGAAGGAGGAAGAGGAAACGAATAATGATGGAGAAGTAAACGAAGTAAGAAAGGAGGAATAGGAGGAGGACAAAGAAGCGAATGATGAGGATTAGGAAAAAGAAGAAGAAAAACAAGAATAAGGAGGAAGAAAAGGAAGAAGAGAAGAGAGGGGAGGAATAAGACAAAGAAGAGAAGAAGAGGAAGAGGAGGAGGAAGAAGAGAAGAAGAAATAGAAGAGTATAAGAAAAAAGAGGAAAATGATGAAGAAAATGAGGAAAAGGAGGAAAAAGTGAGGAAAGGAAAGGAAATGAAAGAAAGAGGAAAAGAGAGAAAACAAATTATGAAAAGAGGATGAAGAAATGGATTGCGGTGTTCGAAGAAATATATAAAAAACAGAAAATAAAAAGAAGAAAAATATTGAAAGGCAGAGAGAAGCAAGGCGAAGATGAAAACAAATTTGAGAATGATGAAAGAGGAAAGATGATGAGGGGAAAGAGGAAGAGGAGGAGGAGGAGGAGGAGGAGGAGGAGGAGGAGGAGGAGGAGGAGGTAGCGGTGTTGTTTGATATTGAAGGAAAGGAGGAAGAAAGAAGGAAAAAATAAGAGAAAATGAAAGAGGAGAGAGAGAGAGAGAGAGAGAGAGAGAGAGAGAGAGAGAGAGAGAGAGAGAGAGAGAGAGAGAGAGAGAGAGAGAGAGAGAGAGAGAGAGAGAGAGAGAGAGAGAGAGAGAGAGAGAGAGAGAGAGAGAGAGAGAAATACATACAAAATACAAGAATAATTACGATGAATGAACGGAGGAAAAGTAAAAAAAAAAGCTAAACAAAGAGATACACAAAAAAAAGAAAAACAAGGAGAATAAAGGCGAAGAAAAATACGTTGATGGGAAAAAAATGGAGGAAAACGAAATGATAAAAGAAGAAATAAGGAAAATAGTGGAAGAGGAAGAAGAAAGCGAAAGAGGAACTAGCGGGGAAACGCAAACAATATAGGAAAATACTTGGAGAGAAATAAAAAAAAAGATAAATAAAAAAACAACAACAACAGCAGAGGACCGAAATGAATTAGAAAACAAAAACCGAGGAGAATAAAAGGACACCAATTAGAAGAAATAATAGTAAAAATGACTCCCCTGAAAAAAAGAGGAAAATGGAACCAATGCCAAGTCAAAGAAATGAGAGAAAGAAGCGAGAAATGGAGAGATGAAATGAAGAGTAAAAATGATTGGGAGCCGAGATTAAAAAAAGTGGTTTAAATTCTGAATTCCAAAAGGGAGAAAGAGAGAGAGAGAGAGAGAGAGAGAGAGAGAGAGAGAGAGAGAGAGAGAGAGAGAGAGAGAGAGAGAGAGAGAGAGAGATAGCGTCAAACAATTACCTAAGAGAAACAAACAAGTAGAGTCTCTCTCTCTCTCTGGCACGGTTCTCAGGTGTACGATTTCTTAATTAATCGAGGAGGTGGATTAACCTGTCTCGTTAAGTCACTGAGACAGGTGCAATACGCAGGTGTTGTCTGGAGCGGTGATTGTATTGCCCAGGAAACAGTGTGTGCAGGATTCGAACCCCGGGACACCTGGAATCATGTGTATTGAAGGAAAAGTGTCGGTAATGATGAGGAAAATAAGGAAAAGGAAGAGGAAGTGAGGAAAGGAAAGGAAATGAGAGGAAAAGAGAGAAAACAAATTATGAAAAGAAGATGAAGAAATGTCGATTCGTATTGTGTTTTAAGTCAGTGTCGCAAAAGAGCTCAAGTTCAATTATCTTTTTTCCTATTTTGCTACCATCAAGAGAATCCTTAAGTCGAATTTCGTACAAGTATTTATAAGGAATGGAGAGTTTAAATCTTATATATGTGGACTCGTATGGTCTTCTAACTCACTATCGTTCAAATTCACTTAGTTTTTATTCCTATTTTTCTACCCTCACGAGGATCATTAAGTCGAATTTCGTATTTATAAGGAATGGAGAGTTTAAGGGCCGTATTTTTAAACATTTCCCCGTCCAAGTACACACATTTGACAAGGCTTTCGTAGGAGCTTTGGGCATTTCCAGGGGTAGTTTTATGACCCTGGTGATAGTCTGACCCTTTTCCTTTACCGTGAACCTAAAGAAACACTCATTAAAACCCGACTGACCCCCTCTTTGACCTTTATAAATAGTTGATGAGAGAACCCAAAGTGTCTAACAATACCGACCTAAATCTTATATATGTGGACTTGTATTGTCTTGTAAGTCACTATCACACCATCATTCAAAGTTACCTTATTTTTATTCCTATTTTTCTACCCTC
>NW_026110866.1:0-5000 GCF_024679095.1 Eriocheir sinensis
CATTCAGAAAGACCTCAATCACATTATCGAATGGTCGGAAAAATGGCAAATGTCCTTTAATGTTGACAAATGCAAAGTCATGCACATTGGGTCCAGAAATATTAACCACATATACATCATGAATGGGAGACCTCTGCAAGCGATGCAGGAGGAAAAGAATCTTGGAGTCACTATCAGCAGTGACCTGAAACACGCGAATCACTGTAAAAAAGCATACAACAAAGCCAACACTATGCTCGGGTTCATAGCGAGGAACTTCAGTGTAAAACGCCAGACGTGATGCTGTCCTTGTATAATTCCATGGTAAGACCGCACTTCGAGTATGCAGTACAGTTCTGGTCTCCTAATTACAGAAAGGACATTGATTTACTGGAAAGGATTCAACGACGAGCCACGAGGATGATACCAACCTTAACCCTATTCGTTCCGACCCGGGCCACATTTGCCCCCCCCTGAGGATTTTTGTCAAAACGATCATTTTTTTTTTATTACCAAGTTTAAAAGAAAAACAGACCTACTGATAAACGTAGAAAATACCGTAGATTAAGATGCGATATCAAAAATAACCATAGGAGCCTCCGTTATCTTGCTAAACACGAATATTTAGAAACACCGACGCGAATCATTTTGAAGCACGGCGATACGCTGTGAAAAAAAAAACAACGTTCAAACGCCTCCGGATGACGATATTATTACTGTTATAAGTATTAATATACCTGTATTGTATAGTGCTATACTGCATGTTCTTCATCTTTTATATTAACAAAGCTTTAGCTGATACACTAAACAGACCAACAAACAAGCTAGCTGTAATAAAAACATAATAAAAACGTACTCAGCCCGCTGTGTACGAGAGTTATTCAACGGCAGTTGGCGACACGAGCTTGTGATTGCGGCGAGGCGATGACGAATTATGGCACATACAATACTTATTTTGACACTACCATAAGGTGATAACTGTGTCTCGTACATATGTTAATTTCTTGTACTTTGGCCAGACAATTCCTATATATAGCTAATAAAGAAAAACGTACGTGCTTGGGGGTGAGTCTGGGTAACTGAGGTGTTTACATGCGCCGCGAGACGCTGAGTCGGCAGGCGTTAGCTTGGTCTAAAAGCTTACACACTGACTTCACGACATCATCACCGTTACCTGCTACCAAGGTCTGTTCGTGACGTAGGTTGACTCACAAGGAGTATAACAACAGTACTATGGCACAAAGTGAGTATGGGTTTACGGACCCACAGGAAAATTTTATTACTGATGTTATCGGTGATTTTTTGCGAGATGTTGATGTGTTTCCTGATCCATTATCAGAGAGTGAGGCAGAAGGAAGCGAATTTGAATATCAGGATGATGCTGCAGAGGTAGATGAATGGATTCCTAACAGACATAGGAAACAGTTAGTAAGAGACAGGTTAGTAAACTCTCTGGATAGCTGCCTCAATGTAAATAACTATGATGATTTTCACCTTCCCCACGAAACCAAAGAGCATACAGTCTTCTTACAAAAGCCTAGGGGTCACAGCCTGGGAAACAAGTAACCTGGCAAAACCAATGGACTAATAATGAGATTGAAAGTAACTTGATACGTGCAGGAAGTTTACTCGGTGAGGCAACTGAGGCTGACACAGCTATAAAAGCATGGAATTGTTTATTACAGATCATATTATTGATGAAATAGTGCGGAACACTAATGTTAAAATTCAAAAGATAATTGACCAATTATCAGAGAGAGAAACAGTAAAGAAAGACACAGTACACATTAGAACAACAGATTCTGTAGAGATGAGAGCTTTTCTGGGCCTGTTATATGTTAGAGGTTTGTTAGGACAAAACACACATGACCAAAAACTTCTTTTCAAGGAAAAATAGGTCACCCAATTTTGGTGCTGTCATGTCATGGCATAGATTTGCTTTTCTTCATGCTAACATAACATTTGACGATCTCGCCACTCGCCCTCAAAGATGGTTACATGACAGGTTCGCAGCAGTGAGGGAGCTCTTTGAGGCATTCAATGTGCGCTGTAGTTCAGTCCTACAACCAGACGACTACTTGACCATTGATGAAACCTTATATGGATGCAGAACTCAAATAGGTTTCAAACAATACAACAGGAGCAAGCCTGTCCGATATGGCCTATTATATAAGTCGATCAACGCTGTAAGGTATCCGTTTACATTTAGAACAATTGTCTATTCTGGCAAACCCAAAGAAGAGCCCAGCCCCTACTACATACGCGGTACTCTGCCAACAGTCAAAGCACTAGTGAACCAGTTGAGTAGCAGTGTCAACTTGTGTGGCAAGACCATTAGTCTGGACAGACTATACACTAGCTTAGAGCTATTCGATTGGCTGTTGACGAAAGACATCACTGCTTTGGGCACACTAGATCAGTCTAGAAAAGGAATACCACCACAGATAAAGGAAGTCAATGCAAGAGAAGATAAATCTTATGAAGTGTACAAGGAAAAGTGTCAAGGAAAAATGTACCTTAATTCCTATGTGAAACAAACCAAAAGCAAGGGCCTGCGTAACGTTTTGCTTTTGAGTACGCTGCCCCCCTTGTTAGGCGTTACTAAAGATGACAATCAAAAGAAGCCAGCAATATATAAACTGTATGACTTCACTAAAGGAGGCACTGATATTGTTGACCAGAGAATCAATTTTTACACAGTTAACACCAAGTCTAGAAAATGGACTGTCAATGCATTTTCATATATTTTAGATACTGCTCGAGTGAATTCTCAAACAATATTTGGTAAAAATACCAACAAGGATCCCAGGAGTATAAATTCATTTAATTATGGCTGGGAGCTGGTGATGTCACTATGTATTCCACATATACGGAGACGGAAGGAAACTCCTGGTTTGCCGCAGAATACAATAGCTAAGATCAAACTGCTGCTAGATGACTCTGAACCTGAACTTGATGCTGTGCCTGAAGGGCAACCGTCAGAGCAGAAAAGCGAGCGAGATGTTCAGCATGTCTAGATTCTATCCAGGGCCAGGTTACACAAATAATAGATCTAAAGTCAAAAGGAGCAGAATAATGTGTCAAATTTGTAAACATGTTGCTTGCGATCAGCATCTAAAGCATTTATGTTGTAATTGTTACGATAAATTGAAACCATAATTTGTATATATATATATATATATATATATATATATATATATATATATATATATATATATATATATATATATATATATATATATATATATATATATATATATATATATATATATATATATATATATATATTTATATATACATATATATATATATATATATATATATATATGCATATATACATACATACAAATTATGGTACTGTACTGAAAGTTGCCAGGTAGCTAAAATATAATTTGTTGACAGTCACGATTTTTATTTTCTATTTTGTTTGGCAGTGCGCTGAGCGGTTGTGTGACCCAGCAGAAAAAAAGACAGCAAGTCTACAGTCCGAGCCTGGCAACATTATTGTGTTGCGCACCGTTAGCTATAGTTCTTGTGTTTCTTAGCAGACATTATTAGAAATAGTTTCGGCAAATAGAGTTTTGGCGGGGCACCCCGAATTCTATCTGCTGATTAGCTTTTTTTTTTTTATTATCGGGAGTCATGGAGGGTAGCACTAGCACAGGTGACTTGAGTTGCAGGGAGATGAGAAAGGTAGCCATCTTGGGACACAGCTACGTTTCTAGGCTTAGGTTTGACTCACCGATGAAGATGCCGTGGTTCGAGCTTGCTAAGTATGGTTCACCTGGGGCTAAAGTCAGTAACATCATGCAACGCCCTGTCTGGGAAGAATTTATTGACTACCAACCCGAGTTCACGCTTTTGCTGTTAGGCGGGATTGATATTAATGAGAACACAATACCCAGTGAGCTTGGAAGAGAAATTGCAGAGCTTGCCCTAACGGTTGAAGAACTCACTGGAGGTGCATGCCACATCATAAGCATTGAACCCCGCCTACAGCCGCGGGGTATAACACCAAGAAGGTACAAGACGGTAAAAAATGCAGTCAACAGGTGTCTCGGGAGGCTGCCGGACTCTAAATTCCGTTTCCATGGCATGGGCATAGAAAATGAGGACTTGGGGAGTGATGGAGTTCATCTAAATGCTGAAGGATCCGACATACTTCTTCATCGTCTCATTGAATTAATCGAGGAATGTTTGGGAGCTTAGGCAACTAATGTTTTCTGCCGTTTTCATGAATCTCTCTCTCCCTCTCTCCCGCCTGCCTTGCCGACAAAGTTACCAGTTATGCATTTCTTAGTGGCCGAGCCCAAGATACTCGTCTCGCGACGTAAAAGTGATCCACCCCTAACACACACACACACACACACACTAAAGATACTCGTCTCGCGACGTAAAAGTGATCCACCCCTGACTAACACACACACACACACACACACACACACACACAAGATACTCGTCTCGCGACGTAAAAGTGATCCAACCCCTGACAAACACACACACACACACAAGATACTCGTCTCGCGACGTAAAAGTGATCCACCCCTGACTAACACACACACACACACAAGATACTCGTCTCGCGACGTAAAAGTGATCCAACACCTTACTAACACACACACACACACACACACACACACACACACACAAGATACTCGTCTCGCGACGTAAAAGTGATCCACCCCTGACTAACACACACACACACACACACACACACACACACACAAGATACTCGTCTCGCGACGTAAAAGTGATCCAACCCCTGACTAACACACACACACACACACACACACTTACACACACACACACACACACACACACACACCATCTTCTTTCTCTCTATAGAGGTATGGATGTAAGCCACAGTCATTGGCGACCCGGTCGGGGCCAATGAATTGCAATCTTAGCGAGCCTGCGCTAACCTTGCAACTCCCTTACGGATGGAGGCTTGAAAAAAACAAACAAAGATACTAGTCCCGCAACACAAAAGTGATCCAACCCCTGATGGTAGTGATGATGGT
>NW_026110866.1:10000-15000 GCF_024679095.1 Eriocheir sinensis
GAGTTGGTTCAGAAACCATTTGGCTTAGATAATTTTCCTCTAGAAATTCGATCATTCTATGGGACTCGCCTTCTGTACCTGACAGTGTCGCCCAGTCGATATGGGGGAGGTTAAAGTCTCCTAGTATCAGTGAGTCGCTGTTATTAAGTGACTGCCTTAAGACGCTGTACATTTCAAGATCGCCATCAAGTGATTGCCCTGGAGGCCTGTAAGTGACAGATATATTTAAATTGACTTTTGCAATGTTTACTCGCACGCACAAATGTTCAACGTTACTGTTTCCCGGTGTTTTGTCAGTAGGTTGCAAGCAGCTTTTGACAAAAGGGCGACACCACCCCTCTACGGTTTACACGATCATTGTTGAAGAATCTGTAGCCATCTATGTTGTATTCGGAACTTAAATCAATATTAGTGGTGTCAATAAATGTTTCTGGTTATAGCAATTACGTCAAAGTTTTCTGTCAAAGCAAGACATCGCAGTTCATCAAACTTGTTTCTTAGGCTACGCGCATTGAAACTAAGGACTCTTAGGTTATCTTGAAGCTTGGTAATAGAGGTACTGGAGGGTTCAATGTTACGAGTCTGTTGCGGTGTATGGTGTCTATTTACACGGGCGGGATGGAAGGACGTGGCTGAGAGTCGTTTTTGTTGTTCGGGCGTTACGTACGGCGTTGTTGAGGAGCCTTCCAAATCTGGCTGCCCTGATGGGGACAGGTGTATGCCGTCCCTTTGGAAAAGTCTACTCTGGCCGTAGAAATCGTTCCAGGCGTTAAAGAATTCGACGTCAAGCTCTCCGCAGAGAGTCTGCAGGCGGTTGTTGAGGCTGAAGGCCTTACTGTAGAAGTCGCCCTCATCCCATGTCCGTGGTAGAATTCCTGAAATCATAATATTAGGGGATTTAGACTTATACTGCTGGATGAGCCTACGGTACTTGTCCAGCAGTTCCTCAGACCGGGTCGTGGTGACGTCGTTTGTACCTGTGTGGAGAACAAAGAGTGAGTCATTAGAGGCCACAGCGGAGACCTCGTCCAGGGCAGCTGTGATGTCGTCAACACCAGCTCCAGGATAACAGTAGTTACGCCTACGACGGGGGACTCTGCCACATAATTCAACCACCTGATGGCGAATCATAGAGTCACCGACCAAGAAGGTGCTCTGTTCCTCGTCCTCCTCCTCCAGTATGGCAAATCTGTTGTAGCAATGAGTAGGATAAATGGCTCTAGGGGCGGGTCTGGCTCCTCCTCTCACGGGGGTGAAGCATTCAGCGTCAGCTCTACCGGTTCCCTGTGACGTGCCTTTTTCGGAAGGTGGCTGGGCATCGAGTGCAGGTGAGGAGGGTGATGAGGCGTCCGTTGCAGGAGGGGCGACGATGTTGGCCTGGATAAACTCCTGCAAGGTATCAACAGTACTTGTTAGTTCGGTGATCTTCTTCTCGCCAGCCGTCAGCCTTTCGTCCTGTTGGAGGAGTCTCGTTTCCATCTGCTGTGTCAACAGGCAGATCTTGCAGACGGTCGATCGTCCTGAGAAGAAATGACCAGAGAAGTTTCCTGTGCAAGTCGAACATTTCTTTAGCGCCATCTTGGTAAGGAGGAGAGAGCAAGTGAGTAGAGAGAGAGAGAGAGAGAGAGAGAGAGAGAGAGAGAGAGAGAGAGAGAGAGAGAGAGAGAGAGAGAGAGAGAGAGAGAGAGAGAGAGAGAGAGAGAGATGGGAAGGCGTAGGAGGGAGATAGGGATGGAGGGAGGAAGAGGGCGAAGGAAAGGGGGGGAGAGAGAGAGGGTGGGAACGAGATAGGGAGTGTGGAAGGAGAGACAGAGAGGGGCAAGTAGGGGGTAGTAATGAGAGAGAGAGAGAGGGGGGGGGGCAATGGAGAGGGGAGGCGAGAGAAGAGGAGGAGCGAAACGCGAGGGACGAGAGAGAGAGACGCAGGTGATGAAAAATTTAGAGGATTACTGTGTCTCTGGGGAATAATCTGGTCAAGTCAGGTCAGGTAAGTCTGAACACCTGCGTAGGGAGTGGCGTCGGAGTGGAATCTGGAAATATATAAAGAATGTGGCGGAAAGAGTGTAACACTGTGTTTTGTGTATATGTGTATATATGTTTTACAGGGCGCTACGGCGAGAGGGTAGATACAGGCAGAGAGAGGTAGTAAAAATAAGGGCAACACTTAATCCTGTCCAGCGAGGCACGTGGTCGCACAGCAAACAGCACACCTCTGCAGGCAGCTAACTCGGTTGACAATAAGCAGTACGCAGCACGACGCGAAATAGCACACGGCACACAGCACAGCAAGATCTACAGTACAGTTCAGTACAGCACACGAGGGTGGAATCGCAAGCGAGAGAGGTCACGGAAGTGGGAGCGCGTGCGGTTTGACCTCTCGGAGTGAGAGAGAGAGAGAGAGAGAGAGAGAGAGAGAGAGAGAGAGAGAGAGAGAGAGAGAGAGAGAGAGAGAGAGAGAGAGAGAGAGAGAGAGGGCGCCATGAGGTCACGCCATTGAAACTCGCAATATCGGGATTATCTCGGAACCAGTTCTTGGAGTTGGTGGTCAGTTGCCCTCACCTCTCACCGCCCCACGGGAGAGAGAGGAGGAGGAGGAGGAGGAGGAGGAGGGACAAGATCAGGAGAAGCAACGAAAAGGAAAAGGAGAAAATGTTAAGGGAGAGAAGAAGAAATATAAGGAGGAGGAGAGGGCGGAGGAGGTGAAAGTGGAGGTGGAGGAAGAGGAAAAGGAGGAAGAGGAAAAATAGGATGTGAAAGCAATGCAGGATCAAAAGAAAGGAAAGCAAGAGATGGCGAAATAGGAGGAGGAGGAGGGGGAGGAGATGAAAGAGGAGGAAGAAGAAAGTTAAGCGAATGAAAGAGGGTGAGGGACACGTAAAGGAAGAGAAGAAGAAAGAGGAGGAGGAGGAAGAGGAGGAGGAGGAAGAGGAGGAGGAAGAAGAGGAAACAAAAGAAGAAAAGAAAGAAGAGGAGGAGGAGATGAAAAAGATGAAAAAAGAGGAGGAGGAGGAGGAGGAGGAGGAGGAGGAGGAGGAGGAGGAGGAGGAGAAGGAGGAGGAGGAGGAACACAAAGTAACACAAAGAAAAAGCAAACAACAGCAGACCTGCTGGTCCTTACGAGGCTGTTGCGACAAGCTACACTAACTATCTAATCAAAGGTGGAAGATGAAGGACAGCAAAGGCGAAGGCTCCTCCCCACCCCCCCATCCCTCCAGCCAAAGCTGGCAGGAAAGGAAAAAGAACCATGCAGCATGGAAAAACTGCATGGAATTTATATAGGAAAGAGGAAAGAACTACCATTAATGTTAGGACTAACCGGCGACAAAAACGGACAAGACGAGAATCTTTTACCATTTCTCTTGAAATTATTCTATTTGATCGATCAATTATTTCTTCGCTTTGATAGGCTGAATAAATTTACTTCTTTAAGCCTTTTTTCATAAGATAAATTTCTCAACCTAAGAATCATTTTTGTTACTCTCCGTTGACCCCTTCTAACGTTCTAACCTAGTGAACGGAAAGAATCCGGCTTGAGCGGGGCTCGAACCGCCGCCTGCTTGGCCGTGAAGCCTTGCAGCGCAGCGTTCTAACCGGTTGAGCTACCGGAGCATGTGTGTGTGAGTGTTTGTGTGTGTGTGTGTGTGTGTGTGTGTGTGTGTGTGTGTGTGTGTGTATCAATGAATCGGCATGACACGCCGCCTTCCCTGCCTGGACACCCTTACACACACACACGCACACACACATACACATAAGTTCTGTCGTTCTCTCTCAAGGCATTGTCCCTTCAGATTGGAAAAAGGCTAACGTGACACCGATTTTTAAGAAAGGAGACAAAAAAGTACCAGGTAATTACAGGCCCATTAGTCTAACTTCGGTTGTAGGTAAGCTACTTGAGGGCATAATTAGAGACAAAATTGTGAGTTACCTTGAAAGCCACTCATTAATTGGGGACTCACAACATGGCTTCCGAAACAAAAGATCCTGCCTATCAAATCTATTAACCTTTATAACGACCTCTTCACTGTTTATGACGTAACCAAATCACTGGACGTAGTCTATCTTGATTTCAGAAAGCGTTTGATAAAGTCCCGCATCATAAATTACTTTACAAATTAAAACAAATAGGTATTGACGGTCAGGTAAACCAATGGATCGCGAATTGGTTGAGCAACAGACAACAAAGAGTAGTGATTGACGGATTTAACTCAGAGTGGGCGCCTGTCACTAGTGGCGTCCCTCAGGGCTCGGTTCTTGGCCCAGTGCTCTTCATTATTTACATCAACGACGTGGATGTTGGACTCAATAACCGCATTAGTAAATTTGCAGACGACACAAAGATTGGTAACTCGGTTCTCACTGACGAAGACAGGCAAAGCCTCCAAGAGGATTTGCACAAAATTTCAGCTTGGTCGGATAGATGGGAGATGCCCTTTAACGTAGACAAGTGCCAGGTCCTTCAAGTTGGAACGAGGAATAAAAGTTTGATTACGAAATGCGCGGCGTTAAACTCAAAGCGTTCAATGCGTCAAGGACTTGGGGTCAAAATAGCTTCAAACCTAAAATTATAACATCAATGCATCGATGCAGCAAATAAAGCGAAAAGAATGTTGGGCTTGATTAAAATAAAATTTTTATTTAAGAATAAAGATGTTATACTCAAGCTCTACAACAGTTTAGTCAGTACTCACTTTGAATATGCGTTACAGTTTTGGTCTCCCCACAATGCAAATGATATTGCTAAATTAGGTGTTCAGCGTCGGGCAACGAAAATTATCCTTCCTTGCGCAACAAATCCTACGAAGAAAGGCTTTCTACCCTTAACATGTTCTCTCTTGAGAAACGTCGCCTCCGAGGAAAACTGATCGAATGTTTTAAAATACTTAATGGTTTCAGGAATGTAGACAGATCAACATTGTTTATGATCGATGACACTTTGCGCACGAGGAACAATGGCGTAAAACTCAGATGTAGACAAGTAAATTCAGACTGCACCAAATTTT